>NW_017386028.1:1229214-1242451 GCF_000237925.1 Schistosoma mansoni | reverse complement strand
GACGGAAGACATATGACCGATGTTAGCCCTCCCCTAGTAAGCTGTGAGCGTCTAGTGTTTTCTTGAATGAGTCAATTAAAGGTTCATATAACACTGCTTCATGTAACAGGTTCCACGAATTGATGACCCGGTGATGAAACCTGTATGCCACGGGTATTTTGTTCGTTTTTGGTTTCTCCACTCGCCCGCTATGTCCCATGTGTTGTACCTATCTGATAGGAAGTGAAAGAGATCAGATCACCTCTTAATCTGATGTAGGACAGAGAAAAAGGGTCTAGCTTTTCAAATCCCTCTTCTTATCATAATCCAAGGGGATCACAATGAATTTTATCCAATGTAATGCACACATTAATGATAGCAACGACGACGATGAGGATCAGTTCTACTCCAGGCTGCAATCACAGCTCACTAGGGAAGGGCTAACATCGGTCATATGTCTTCCGTCCTTACTACACAAATCTAAATCTGAATCTGTTTTATAGATTATTTGAATACGGCTGGGTGACAATTCAAACGATTTAGAAACTACTAGAATCTGATAAACAGTTTCACAGAATTATACGACTGACGCATCAAGCTTCAAAATAAAGCCTGAAACACTCAAACATTACCAGCAAAATATTCTGAAATATCACCAGCAGGCTATTTTTACTTGTTGAGTTGTTTGAGCGAACTAAATGATGTTGATAGGGATAGCTTACTATTGTTTTATCATTCGAAATGCAGTTGAAAGACCGTTGCTTAGTTGTTGTCGCACTAATTACAGGTACCATATTCCTTAGACAACTATTTTCGTTTCACATCTTTAACATTTTATAAATTTTAAAGTAGATTGTACGTTTTTGTACTGCAAATTATGGAACATGCAAAAATTAACATTGTCTGTTTACATTCAAGGAAGAGCATTTAGTCAGTACACAATGCCCAATATTTTGTATGTTCGAACTTAATTTGTAAGTGGCTTTTGGAAAGCAAATCTAACAGCCAATTTTTTGCGATACCTCAAAATTCTTTCGATCCTCTTTTAAGTGTTCTTGATTTGAGAACGATTTTAAATTGAGAATTAGACCTTCGAACCTATTTTCAGTAAACCAACCGGTTTTATTCATGTAATTAAATGTGTGGCACTGCTTTTACGTATAAACGGCTTGCGGTTTGTAAAGTGGTAGACATAGTCTTTTAGATGAATTATGTCAACTCATTGTCCATATATATATATATGTTAAAAATAAAAAGATCGAGGCTACGTCCCTGCAACGTGCTTTTTCATTTACGTGCTCTTAATTTTGTGAAGACTGATGTAAACTAGTAAATGTCATATCCGAAGTCTGTACTAAGTTGTAATTAGGCAACGTCGAAATCTAGTTTTAAATATTAATAGCTCTACAAATTTTCATATACGGTTTTCGACTTTTGTTCTTGTACTTTTTGATGAATGCCTTCTTATGTTCACACTCATTAGATGTTTCGTGTAATATTCGAAATATGCGAAGATCAAAATATCTTTAATGTTTTGACCACAGTTTTTCTTTTAGCTGGTACTATTGATTTCGATTATGAAATTCATTTAGTATGTCTCAATACAAGTCAAATCTTGCTTGAACGTTTAACAGAATAACACCAGTCATCTGCATTTATAAAGCATAGAAAGTAATCGTTACTTAATATAAATATATGGATTAATATTTTTCAGTTGCATTCACTGTGATCAGTATTCTCTTTTGAGGTAACCAGAAAATCAGTTCGTAATGGAGGTTTGCTACGGGGTAGTATCTTCCATGCTTCGGACAAAATACCCTACTTTAGGCCTCGGAGAACAAGTCGTGACCAATGAAACTGCTTCCATAACTCTAGTTCCTAGGAGTATCGGATGAGGAATTTCACTACTTTGTGGATTCAGTACCCTTCTTAAATTATTTAGTTCCATAAGAATATGGATCATAGCTAAAGAAGATTGCTAACAATTCTGCTTCGTGTGTTATAATGTCCATCATAGTCAGTTAAATTCATAGATAGTAATAGAAGGTCGTCATGGCTTGTTTATTGTATTGCAGTCTTATTGTCATTATGACCCGAACATCAATCTTCCTTTTACCGTCACGTTAATGTTATAAATCACAAACATAATGGACAAGACATTAGCTCTTCGTTTATTTAATATTTAGTAAATAGATCAGCATTTAAGTCTTTTCGTGGTTATATAGTTAACTGAATTCTTATTTTTACGACCTTGGTGGAATAAATCATGAGCAATACAAGCCTTTAACTCCGCCTCTAGCTCTTCTAGAGTTACTGCCAATCCCAAGCCCGAGTAAAGGAGGAAGATTGGGCATAAGATCAGAAACCCTATACCGTAGAAAAGATTCTTGCTAATAAACGCTAATCCGATTGAACAAAACTAAACCAATTAAACTCTGCCCTGGGAGTGGAATGAAGAATTATGACGCCTCATGATGAAAGCCAAGATTCTTCGGAATTCATGAAGGCAATGCTTTTTCTAATAACCAGAGTAACAATCAACATAGGCGACACGAAATTCCCCCACACAGACGCATAAACAAAACAACATGAGTCTAGCAGGATAAAACCACGGAGAACCAGATAGATCATATTTGTATGAATAAAAATATCAGGTTAGTGAAAGATGTGAGAGCCAAGAGAGGAGTTGACATAGCTTCAGATCACCACCTGGTTGTGGCCAAGATGAAACTGAAGCTAAAGAAACTCTGGACAGTTGGCGGAAAAAGCATTATAAAGGTTCAATACAGCCTTCCTTTCGACATACTAACAAACTTAACGAATTCAAGATAACTCTCAACAACATGCTCCAAACCTTACAGGATCTATTGAAAGAAGAAGAAACTACCATGGAGGACAATTGGAAAGGGATTGGACAAGCATTCAGTTCAACGTGTTAGTAGGTTCTGGGTCGCAACATGCATCATCATAAGGAATAGATCTCTATGGGAATCCTGCACAAGATTCAAGAAAGAAAGAACAAGAAGACAGTGATTAACAACAGTTGAACAAGAACTGAGAACGTCAGGACACAAGCTGAATACACAAAATCAAACGAGCAAGTTGAGTGGAGCATTATAGACGACAAGCAGAAATACATGGTAGAACTAGCAACGACAGTGGAGAAAGCCGCAAGAGAATGAAATATGAAACAAGTATATGACAGGATTGAGAAACTAGTAGGGAAATATAGCAAAACCAGTGGGACCAGTCAAGAACAAAAAAGGCAAGGCAATTACTGGAATTCAAGGACATAGGAACAGATGGTTGGAAGGAACACCTTCAGGAACTTTTGAATAGACCAGCTCCATTGAATCCACCGGACATCGAGGCAGCACATACAGACCTTCCTCCAGTTGTCAATACATCAACAACCGAAGAAGTCAGGATGGCCATCAGACAAATCAACAGTGGGAAAGCAGTTGGGCCTGACAACATACGAGCCGAAGCACTGAAGTCACACATTGAAGTAACTGCAAGTGTGCTTCACGTTCTATTCAGGAAGATTTGGAATGAAGAACAAGTGCCACTGACAGACTGGAAAGAAGGATATCTCATCAAGATATGGAAGAAAAGAGATCTGAGAAAATGTGAGGAATACATAGGCATCACACTACTATCAGTACCAGGAAACGTTTGCAACAGGTTGCTGCTGAACCGGATGAAAGACTCAGTAGACGTCCAACTCCGCAACCAATAGCTCGGATTCCGTAGGGATCAGTCGAGCACAGACCAAATCGTGACACTACGGATCATTGTTGAACAATCAGTTGAGTTGAATTAATCACTACACATCAACGTCCTTCACTCTGAGAAATCATTTGACAGTGTGGACAGGAGAACATTATGGAAACGTCTTCGACACTATGGAGTGAGTTCCCAAGAAGATTGTCAACATGATTCGGAAGTCATTTGACGGACTACAATGCAATATCCCGCATGGACGATAGCTCACAGACGCGTTTCCAGTAGGGATCGGAGTCAGACCAGGCTGTATACTTTCCCCCTGCCTGTTTCTTCTGCTGGTTGACTGGATTATGAAGACCTCGACATCTGAGGGAAAGCAAGGAATACAATGGACATCTCGAAATCAATTAGATTATTTGGACTTCACAGATGACCTAGCCGTTCTATCTCACAATGACCAACAAATGCAGTGAAGATATCCAATTTAGCAGCCGCGTCTGCATCCATAGGCCTCAACGTACTCATTGGAACATCAAGATCCTTAAACGCAACATGGAGAACATCAACTCAATCACACTTGATTGAGATGCTCTGGAAGATGTGGAAAGATTCACGTACGTGGTCAGCATCATCGATGAACAAAGAAGATCCGGTGTAGACGGAAAGGAAAGGAATGGTGAAGCGCAAGCAGCATTCCTACAGTTGAAGAACATATGGAACTCAAAACAAATGTCTGTAGGCTGACATCAAAGTCAAAATCTTCAATACGAACGTCAAGACAGTTCTACTGTAAGCATCTGAAATTTCGAGAACTACTACAACCATAATCAAAAACGTACAAGTATTTCTAAACAATTGTCTACGCGAGATACTGAATGTCCGTTAACCGAATACCATCAGCAACAGCCTACAGTGGGAGAGAACAAACCAGCTTCCATCTGATGTGAAAATTAAGAGAGGATGTTGGAATTGGATTGGACATACATTGTAGAAATCTCCAAACGGAATCATAAGGCACGTACTAACTTGGAATACTTAAAGGAAATGGAAAAATGGAAGGCTGAAGAACACACTAGGTCGGGAATCGGAAGCAGACTCAACATTTACTGGCCGGACGTTATTAACAATAGTGTTTTATGGGAGAGGACAAACATGCCTCCAGCTGAAGTGGAATTTAGGAAATACGTTGGAAGTGCATAGGACATACATTAGGGAAATCACCAATTTGATTACAAGGCAATCCCTAACTTGGAATCCGGAGGTGAAGCAGAAAAGAGGAAAGCCAATTAACACATCACGCCGGGAAATGGAAGCAGATATGAAAAAATGAATGTTAACTGGAAAGAACTGACAAGGATTGCCCAGGACAGGGTTGGATGGAGAATGCTGGTGTGTGGCCTATTCTCCTTCACGAGTGGTAACAGGCATAAGTAAGTATGTTATCCACTCATACCTTGTTTACACTTATTTTCTTTAACATATTAGAATGCTCTTGCTTAATAACAAAAAAATCCACAAAGTAGTCACACCTTAACTATTCCTCCATGAAGATTGTCTGCTCTGTTTCTTGTTCTTTCTTTTCTTACACCCTTCTTCAGCCCCTTGAGATACGCCGCCGAAAACAGATGTGGGACAAGTGACTTCGTCCTGCACCATTTCTTAAGCTTTAGGTATTGCAGAGGGAAATAAGGTTGCAGTTTCTAGAAGCTCTTAACTTCACACGAATCTATTCTCGACCATCAGTTGCATGTCGCAACGCAATTTTCACTATGATATTGACAATAAATTTCTTACTAAAACCATCTACATTCCTACCTTATAGAATATCGAAGCAAATGAGTAATTTACTACACTGAAAAATTGTAACTTTTGTAATAATTTGATTTTGCCTGTAAACTGACATACCTCCTGAAACAAACTGTTATTTGAGAACAAATTATTATTGTTGTATTATGTCACTTGACAATTCGACATATACGTTTATTGATAGAGTGCCAGTCACCTAGTTAATGATCTCAAATATACCGGAAACAAAGTCGATCCAATGTACTTCGACATAAAGTATCATCACTAGCACTTATGTCAGATATTTCCTTAGCCTGCAAATACTATCTGAGATTCTGTTCGTATTTATTGCCAATAGTGCTGTCTCTTGTATTAACCTTTGGCGATCCCAATAATGTAGCGAGTTGTGTAAGTGATCGTTTGGATGGAGCTGACTATAAGCGATTCTAGACAACATGATTGCATCTGAGTTGAGGTACTGAAAGTATTGGTCTTGTTTATATCTATACTCTATATTTCGGAATTTATCGATTTTCGTTCAGTATGCTAATATTATGTCCTGGTGACTAGTATGAATTCTATCTTAGTTGGTCCAATGATGGGCAAGCTCGTAACAAAAATTTGTACCGATGTCATTTTTCTCCGTTCTTTTTTGGTCTCGTCAGTTGTTAGAAAAGTTGTACAAATCGTTGACTCTCAGTGTCAAAGACCCAAAAAGCCTTTTTCATCAGAGCCTCCAATCACTAAAACTTTACTCATTAGAGCACAGTAGTCTTAGAGTTGAACTTCTAATGGCTTACAGTGTCCTTAACACTTCTGGATATCCCCTTAAACACATACTTAAGTTTGGCGTCAACGCAAACCTTAGGGGTAACATCAGAAAACTGGAGACACAACAAAGCAGATCGGACTGTAGACACAACTTACACTCTTTAAAAGTTGCCGGAATTCGCTGCCGGCTGGCATAGTCCAAGAGACTTCCCAGAAGTTTTTTAAGAGGAAACTTGACATATTTTTACGGAACAAGGATAATATCCCACTATGATTTACCAATTTCTTTTTCCTCTATTCTCGTTAATATACATAGGTTCCTGCCTATAGGCATAAGTGATCCACTGCTACTAGATACAGGAGCCCATTAAGCTTCTCCTATTCCGTCCACAACCATTTGAATCATTTGATCTGGGTTCAAAAATAGCTGGGCATACAACGCCGCAAGAGACAAGGATATGGCATTTTATTAAGATTTACAAAATATTACGGGAATTAATAAATTTTATTGTCACTGATTCCTAAATATTGCAGCCAGTATCCTGAATTATGATATTTTCAAGAATAATCATCCCAATGCTTCCTCAAAACTTTTAAAAACTGAAGTAGGAGAAATAATGATGACTGATTTTTCTTTAACGAATATAACGCTCTAATCAAAAAAATGCTGTCGATCTTTGATGTTAACGATAATGAGGAACAAACGGACTACCATAAAAACATTTACTACATGAATTGAGACTATGCAATTGTCCAATCCATGGATGAAGCCATCGGTATGTTATGGCGCAAAATCTAGACGTTACGTTACGATGACAAAATGTTCTATAAGACTTGTTATCGATGAACTCCTTATGTAAGTAATCAGCCAAAGTAGTAGTGTGTCAACAAGTATAAAGCGTTTTTGTTGTGCTGTTAGCCTACTTCCCCCCCAGCCCACGACTTGCTAAATACATATCGTGGTTTTCCTTGTTATTACACTTTCTAATAATCGTTTATATCCCTGGCCAGTGAAATTGTATGACTTTTTAATACTGGGACTACTTAGTTACATCTTCTTTGGTCTTTTTTTAGCATCGTTGTACACTTACCGTTTATTGCAAGAGACGGTATCCAATTGGGTACTATGTTGTTTCAGTGTGAGAAAAAGTTCATTCCCTGATGCGGCTATCGTTCTATTTGGGGCTAACTCAGGCCTAACATTCTTGCCTTAGCGAGACTCCATAAATTTTAGTCTCGCCTCTGTAAGCACATGTGTGTTCCGAAATCTAATGAGTCGCTTATTTTTTATTTTTGTATTTACCCTCAAACCTGAAACCACCACAGTGTTCCTGATTTTGATCTTTGTGAACTCTGGTTAAGTATTGGATAGCTTTAGATGCTGTTATTTTTGTCTAACTGATGGCTCTATTCGTCACAAGAAAATTTTTGTTCTTACTTACGGACTGAGATATTTAATGATCACAATTTATCTGACAACGTCGCTTGAAAACCCTAACGTCTAGCAAACATCTCAGTCAATGTAACTACTAAAGCTCTTTCATCATCTTTTATATCCTAACGAAGAATAAA
Source organism: Schistosoma mansoni (assembly GCF_000237925.1). NCBI lineage: Eukaryota > Metazoa > Platyhelminthes > Trematoda > Strigeidida > Schistosomatidae > Schistosoma > Schistosoma mansoni. The sequence continues at coordinate 1,234,618 of NW_017386028.1, read as the reverse complement.
TGAACGGTAACTGTTAGGAACTACTTATGGAGTGTTATTTATTTATTTATTATTATTTATTTAAACACATATATATTGGTACAAAAGGGCACCAGGTACATATGCGCCACACAAAATAATGAAAATAGGAAGAGAAAGGATGAAAAGATAAGGGGGACTGAAATGTACAACCGGAAGACTCTTTCAGTTAAGAAAGTTAGAACCACTCTTTATGAAGAAAGTAGAAGAAGGTTACAACAGGATCGCCACTGGCTCCTATTCTGAGCCATATCTGATAACGTCTCTAGCCACTGTGTTGCACCATCTCTCGGACCCCAGCCAGGGAGTCGTGAAGGACCAACAGAAGCTAGCCCTTTGCAGCTTTCTTTCATACCACGACACCATGTCATACACTGACCTCCTCTCCGCGTTTTCCAACCAGTCCCAGAGTCGGCAAATAATGCACGACGTGGAAGTCTCTGGGACGACATTCGTAGAACATGTCCAAGCCACCGAAGTCGGTGTTTCAAGATGGTGACACCAATTGAATTATCGTCTCTGTGCCCGAACACACGATGCCGAACCTCTGCATTACTAACATGGTGTTGCCACTGAATGTCAGCAATCCTTCGGAGACAACGATGATCGAATTTATTTATTTATTTAAACACATATATATTAGTACAAAAGGGCACCAGGTACATATGCGCCACACAAAATAATGAAAGTAGGAAGAGAAGGGATGAAAAGATAAGGCGGACTGAAATGTACAACCAGAAGACTCTTTCAGTTAGGAAAGTTAGAACCATTCTTTATGTAGAAAGTAAAAGAAGATTGCAGCAGGCTCGCCACTGACTTCTATTCTGAGCCATATCTGATAACGTCTCTAGCCACTGTTTTGCACCATCTCTCGGACCCCAACCAGGGAGTCGAACACAGAGAGACGTCTAACATCCTCAACTCAGAGAGGCCAGGTTTCACAAGCATAGAGCAAAACTGCTCTCACCGACGCGTTGTAGATCCGACCTTTTACAGCCAGACTAACATCACGAAGGCGCCAAAGATGGCCCAGATTGGCATAAGCCGCTCTGGCTTTCATTATACGTGCATCGTTCTCATCACTCACGCCACCACCAGCACTTATGTAGCTACCTTGATACACGAACTTCTCAACTACTTCAATCTGCTCACCATCTAGGGTGGGTACAGGATGAGAGTCCTGGCAGTCTTGTAGGAGTACTTTGCACTTGGAGGGTGCAAAGCACATGCCGTACCTGCGGACACTGATTGCCAACTGATTAAGTGCGGATTGCATGCCTTGGGCATTATCGCACAGTAAGACAATATCATCCGCATACTCGAGGTCGAGAAGTCGTTCTCCAGGCAACATATCTACACCGCCATTACTTACATCCATCAGAGCTGTTTCCAGGATGTCGTCGATAGCAAAGTTGAAGAGGAATGGTGAGATTGGGCAACCCTGTCTAACCCCACTGCTCGAATGGAACAAGGGAGAAAGGTGGTTGTATGCCCTCACTCTGCCTGAGGTGTTCGTATACAGGGCCTTTAAGATGTTAATGAACTTCTCAGGCACACCCTTCTTCAATAGACAATCCCAGAGAACAGTCCTGTCCAACGAATCGAAGGCAGCCCTGATATCGAGAAACACTACGATTGTTGGCCTGCGATAAGTATGACGGTGTTCTAACATTTGTCGGAGGGTGAAGATGTGATCAATGCATCCTCGACCAGAACGAAAACCAGCCTGCTCCTCGCGAGTCAATCGTTCTCGGGTTTTAAACAACCTACGAAGAATGACAGAAGCCAATAGTTTGGACGCAATCGGAAGTAGACTTATCCCCCGATAGTTATTACAGGAACAACGTGAACCCTTATTAAAGATAGGGACGACTATCGACTCATTCCATGATGTTGGAACACTTTCTTGCTCCCGAACCTTTGCAAACAACACAGTAATTCCTTAGTCAGAAGGTCACCACCATCTTTAAAAAGAGCCGGAGGTAAGTCATCTGGGCCTGGTGATTTGTAACGTTTCAAGAGTTGGAGTTCCTTGCGGACTTCCGCCTCGTTTGGTGGATCAGTCGTCACCGGCCATGGGGGGCAGGACAAACTGATTGATGTTGCCGGAGCAGCAGGCCAGTTGAACTGCCCTTCGAAGAATTCCGCCCATCGTCCAAGACGTCGAGAGATGTTAGTGATTGGCATCCCATCATCCTCGTAGATTGTTTCACTCACACCAGACTTCTTGCTGCCAGTGGCTCGGATGAGTTGGAAGAGCTTCCGGCAGTTACCAGATGCAGCTGCTGCTTCCATCTCATTAGCACGCTCCGACCACCAGGCTTCCCGGTCCTTACGCAAGCTTTGCCCAATTACATTACGTAACAGCCTTCGTTTGTGGTCAAACTCACGGTCACCCGGAGTAGACCGACGGGCTTCCATCAGTTGTAAGGAGCCAGAAGAAACCCAGTGCTTGTGAGCGGGACGTTTCGCGAAGCCGCAAGCGGCTTTACTCGCCATTTTCATGGCGTCGTGAAGATGCAACCAATGCTCATCTATACTTTTCGGTGGTATGGTAGCTAGCCTAGAAGCTAGTTATACTCGGTACTTACTTGCAACAGAAGTTGCAGCCAGTTTACTAACATTAATCCGTTGGTGGTGGTCAATCCTTCGGCCACTGAAAAGTAAGGTGAGATTGGCGCAGACCAGGGCATGATCAGACTCCAGATAGGTACTCCAAAAGGAGCGGCAGTCTTGTACACAACCACGCCAGCGGTAGCTGATCGCGATGTGATCAGTCTGAGTCCAGGCTTGAGATGCAGAGGGAGGACGCCAGGTGGCACAACGGCGATGACTGTGCTGGAAGTTAGTGCTGGCCAGAAACAGGTTGTGGTCTGTGCACAGTTGCAGCAAACGGTCCCCGTTATCTGTCCTGCGACCAACAAGTCCCCATCGGCCACCTAAACGACTCTCTTCTGTGCCTAGACGCCCTACCTGTACATTCAAGTCTCCGGCTAGTACTACAATATCTGTCGAACGCGCTTTCTGGAGAAGAACAGTTAACTGATGGTAAAACTCATCCTTGATTGCATCCGGGCTGCAATCTGTCGGGGCATAGGCGGAGATAACGAAAAGACACCGTTTCTCACACCGATTTCTTCTCACTTTGATGGAACTTTCTAATCTAACAGCACATAACCGACTGTTAATGGGGATCCAATCGATTAGTGCTGCCTCAGCCCTAGCGCTTAATGCGACACCAACGCCAGCAAGACCAGACGAAGATGCCACAAGGTCCCGGGATAAGCGCACGTGAAACAAGCTTTTCGAGGCGACAGATGGAGAGCGGATTTGTAGTACTTCACTAGAGTCTTGAATACGGGTCTCGGATAGACAGCAAACATCAACATTAAGACCTTCCAAAGACATAGCCAGCCCTATCTGTTGTCTGATATGCATTAGTGTGCAAACGTTGAAGGAAGCCAGCTTGAACGGCGTACGTGGTTTCAGAAAGACTGCTTCAGTATTCATAATCGATGGAAGCATTCACTTTCAACCAGACAGTGACTGGAGATCGTTTAGATAGGACAGATTTTCCACCATTGGCGAGCTGCTGCACAAGTTGAAAAGTAAGGTTACACAAATTGGGGATAAAAGGGGGTGAGTTAGCGATATGGTAAGTAATAATAATAATAATAATAATAATAATAATAATAATAAAGGTAATAATAATAATGATGTAAATTGTCTTGCTTCTAGTATGAGCAGGAATAGTATCGTCAATAGAATTCATCATTTCATTTATTTGTGTGTGGGCTGTGATACTGCCCGGGTGCCCAAACCGAAGCAGGTGGTTTTCTTAGGGGGCCACACCCCGAGCCTTTGACCAAAAGGTCTGATCCACAAGGCAGTGGAGCATCGTGAGGAGATGCAGTCCCATGGTAGCCGTTGACCAATGACAGATTCGTCCGCCATTCGTTCCATCAGGATCCTGGAGCCCATGTGCACCATTGGTTTGGAATGAGGGTTTTCCAACTCCCCTAGGTGGACCCTCCGTGTCCACCAACCCGGTTAAAGCGCCGGACATTCGCTTTTCGTCCTCTCACTTTTGTGAACAACACCCTCGCCACGAGAAGGCAGTGAGTAGGACTTCCCTGGCAGAAGCTATATATTCGCTGGCCATGTGAGAGCATTTCGAGAGGGAGAGTAGACTCTCACCACTCTCGGCCGTACCAGGGCATTTGGGGGCCAGATCATATGTACTCATATCCCTCTTATTGTAAGCTTTCATTTAGCCTACTGGCTATTATTATATGATTTAGTCATGTGATATATTAACAGGTACATAGGACACAACACTGTCCTTTTTTAGCAGGGCTTGGTGGGAATTTCCTGTTGCTTTCACTGTGATGAACTAAGCTACGATTCCGTTGCTGGTTAATATTTTTACATTTTTTGTGTCCTCATTTTTGCCTCTGTCTATGAATTTTGTGTTCTGTACTTTTGTTTAAGATTTATATTGGCAACTTGGATTGTAATAATGGCTTATTCCATGTAAAACTACATACTGAATATGTTCTGGAATCGTTTAAGGTAATATATTCTTTGTGAGTATTTTGTCACACATTATTCCACTTTCAGAAAAACTAATAAACTAATAGAACATGTTGTCATTTTCCATTTGGATAGTACAAACGGTGGTTAGTTATCGAATAATTTGTTCGACAGTTTTTAGATCCTGTAGTTGAATACGTCTGTCCATCTGTTAACAACGAAAATACCCACTTTCATAAATTGCGAAATTTTGTTCTTCCATGTAGACATAAAAGGTCAGTTATATTTATTCTCCATAGTTAACTTATTTTAACAGTCTTATTTCGGAAGAGTATACACTTATATTCACAGATAGCGTTGGAACTGTAGAATTTTTTGCTTGTATTACTTTACCTATTTCCGGATATATTGTGTGCGTTAGTAGGTAATATTTCTATCATAGTTATTTTTATAGTCTAAACTTTTTATGATAATTTTAGTTATTTTCCTTACTTTGAACTGTTGCACTCAATCATAACTCTGATTAATCAAGAGCATTTATACAGAGAAGAAAACCGACATAATATTGAAGTAATTCTAAGGGAATTGCATTATCATTCTGGTGTTGCTACACTTAACATTTCATCACCTCCAAATTCGACGGTACTGCTCACATTTTATTTTTTAAACCAATTTATCCAAACAGAAGTTAAGTATACAACTCCCGGAAGCTCAGTTTCAGTTTGTTTTTCATGTAACTGATTATTGTCATTATTTCGCAAAATTTTAATTTTAGAGACATATTTTAGAGTATTATAATACATTGTCTATCGGCAATAGGATTGTAATATTTGAAAGGTAAGAGAAACACCAC
>NW_017386028.1:1217447-1229014 GCF_000237925.1 Schistosoma mansoni | reverse complement strand
AAAGTTCTGCTTTTTATTTGTATAGAAGATGAAACCACTGTTAATTCCTGGAGTTCGACTTGTGGATTTGGATCATGATGTGGTATATGGAACAGGGGATGTAGGAATAACCATGCCGTCTGTTTTAGTATGTTTAATATATTTATACTGGTGTTTCTACCTACTAATTGTCTTCTATTTGCACTAAAAATAATCATTTTGACGTATTATACCTTAATATAAAATTCACATTGATTCATCAGGTAATTAATGTAATACGCACAAGCGTTTTGGTCTACTTAGAAGTTGGCAGATAAGAAATATTTATTGGATGCGAATCTTAGCAAAGTACAGTTTATTTTTAACATATTGCGTGGAGTGTTTGAAATCATTTTAATGCTTATGAAATATATACGTTTATTGATATAAAGTTTAGGTTATCGACAAAAATGTTCAATTAGTACTTAACAGGATAGAACTTCGGTTCCAGCCCTCACGTTTCACATCATTTTATCAAGAAAAAGTCAGCATGAGAAATAAAAAGAATTGAAAGCACCAATTTAAGAATCAGTAGGGAACTTAAGGTAAAGAAACACATGAAATCAAGGAATGAAGACTGAATAAATATTCAGTATTCGACAATTTAGGAAACATGCGTAGTAAACTAATCTGCACCTCAATTTCAAATCATATCGCCAGACATCTTCAACCATTAGTTAGAGTTTCTCACAGACTCTAACTAAATCACCTGAAAAGTACTTCACCGTTCAGACGAACTCTGAGTTATCTGGAAGTCCGTGTAAATAAACGTTGTTACTGGTCCCTAACCATATATAATGACTATTTTGCGGAACCCGACCACGGAATCTGTACCTACTCCACCAGCCAATGGCTTCATATACATCAATCCATAGTTTATATATGTGGTGTTCAGTAATTTTTATTCCAATCGGCAAAATTTGGAGGGAAATCCATATTTTACTGCTTTTTTGCCTTACGTCACTAACATGTGTGTAATTACATAACTGGGTATCTTTTAATTTAACACCGGGGTGTTTAACTATGGAATTTCAATCTTGGAGAAAGAGTTAATTTCAATATCATGCAAAAAATAACCGAAAACTTTATAGACATCAATACCAAGATTGAATTTGTTGGTTTCAAATAAATTGAGCATTGGGTAGAAAGTTAATGATAAATATATTTTTGTTATACCGCAATAAATAGAAAAATTATATTTTCGATGTTTCGTGACTTTAATGTAGGCCACTTCTTCAGAGTAAATAAACAACTGCGATTAAATTAGCACAAGTTTCAAACTTGTATTTCGGACGACGGGCATTGTGATGGTAGTAGGTATTCCATCGTTAAGCAACTGATGAATCATTCCATCACAGCATCATGTTTGTTTGTTGTTCATATCTTCTCACAGAATTAATACCTAAAATTTCATGTGTGAGTATGATTTTACCGCCTGATAGTAATTTCGCTAAAAAGATATCCCTTTTCTGAACTTTTCTTATTAAGTAATTGTTTGTCTGTCAAATGCATGAATGAGGTTATGCATAAAAGTGGTTGAGGTGGTATACATAATTTATTTATACCCAAGAAGTTAATATCACTAAATGAATTTAATTTACTATATAGTTGGTAATAATTTTGTTATAATAAGTCTTAGCAACAAGATACTACTATGAAATATGTGTGTACCGTACTGTAAGGATAAAATTGTTTGAAATAGATGTTTATTTCTTTTTTAATTAGTTTTACTTTTTCGATGATAAATCGAGATTCCTATCTAATTATTGATATGGAAGCAAGAAAATTTACCGATGATATTACAATTAATGTGGGTTTACATTGATGGCTGTGACTTTTTTATACTCATGCAATTTTATTTTTACACAGACATACTGTTTTTTTCGTTCACATTTATTATTTCAGTCTTAGAAATGAGTTCTCAGATTATTCAATGACATTGTAAACTGCTGTTAATGATCCTTGTTTTATTTCGATACTTTATCTTTTTTTCAGCGTCATTGGTTGATTAAACGGTGTAATGCATCACACAGTGCAATTTTACGGCATATACGCTCAACAGAAAATGTTGCTTCAACTGCTGCCTTACTTCTAGCTCGACCATACTTAGAACTGATGGCTATTCTTCTTGGTAAGGTTACTATTTTTTGCTTCGTAATTAAAAATGATTTCATAGTGAATTAATTCTACTTACAAAAAAAATAAAGAGACTGCAATTATTGGAAAAGCACATCACTCAATGTGTTCATCCACAATATAACCAGGCGGTTTGTACCAATTATTTTGAAGTTATTAAATCATCAATTCCTGGAGAAATTTTGTCGGATATCTACTTAATTTCGATAATGATTATATTTTTATATAATTCAATTTGTTTCAGACAAAACTAGTTTTTGCACTTCATCAGGAAGATAGTCACATATTTGTAAGACTATTCGATCAAATTTTGACAAGAGTTTGGATAGATTTGTTCATGCACATCTGCAACTTCACATAGTGATCAGCACAGGGTCTTCATCCCATGTGTGTACAACACCGTTTTTAGATTACTGAGTTATAATGCAATGGGCCACTTATTCATTTTCAAGTCAGTTCGTGATATGACATGATTTTTATTAAATGTGACTGAGTTGCTGGCTTATTCTCTGCTTAGTTGACTCCTGAGTTCATGTCTTTTTACATATTCTTTCTGGAATCTATCTCAAATTAAGTCATTAAGGGGTTAGATGATTTTATTAAAATGTTTGCAATATTCCGTTAGATTTCATTACGAACTTATGTCAACGGATATTTAATGCTCTTTATCACAAGTGGACTGAAGTTTAAACTGTTGAATGTTGAGTTTTGATTTATCGATTGTTAAATATATTCAGAGATATATAGGACAAAAAAGTGGTGTTCCCATATTTGGGATTCAGCTATGGCAAATTAGTATTTACGCGGGGTTAAATTAAGAAAAAGAACTCTCTAAATGTTACAAATGCGTTTTTGGTGTCACAGATACGAGGCTATAAATATCAACACACGATTTACAAGTGAGAGGGGTGGACTGATGAATGAGATACAAGATTGAAGCTTGTACAATCCATCGTATGTACGCAAATCTAAGTAAATACATAAGGCGGTAGAGCGTATCCAATATTTTTTAAAAGGCATCATTGTATTCCAATTAGCGTGTATTCGGTTCTATTAATGGTAATATATAATGTTATTATTACCCAACTAAAGTTTTCCAGTTCCAATTCTTTTGTTTCTAATATTATAAATATACTCTTTTTACCCTTTTCAAACCACTAGTTACTAAGAGTGTTGTATACCTGTTCTCGTTTTTCTAGATATTATCCATAAGAAGGTACCAAATTACTCCATACATTATATGAGGCTTGCATTACAATTTTAGACTGATTAAGCCTTCAGACAATTACACGTGATCGGTTTATTCTTGTTGAGTCTGTTAGTTAAGACAATATTTTTAATCGCTACTAGCTGACAGTTTGTTTTGAAATCATATTTGTGGTAATCAATGCCTCTTACTTATTGTAAACGAATTTTTAATCTGATTATGATTATTAATTTACTACATCTTCTTTGTATTTTCCTAAATAGGCCGTTATCGATCAGCACTGCAACATAATGAAGTTTCTACATCTGTCGATCTTTTACCAATACAATCACCAAATGACGAAAGTCGATCACAAGATAAATTTGATCAACCTCGTATAGGTGGATGGTTTTTCAACCGTGCTGTATTTGTTACTTCTTGTGGTCATGAATTACAGCCGTATCTTACAGAACTTTTAAATTCTCAAATGGTGATACAAGTTAGTTGATCTGATAATCGTTTAATTGTTTATACTCTATTTACACCTATATATCTGTTATTTGGCATAGACGCGAAATATTGGCACTTAGTAGAACTGGAAGGTAAAGAAATAATATTTACTCAAATAAGATTAGGAGTGTTTGTTGAATTTCTATCGACTTGTGAAAATTCACTTTTGGGTAACTGTTTATGAAGAAACTTATCACTTTCACATCATATAAAGTTATTTGTTGTAAAATGGACCAATAATAAGAGCTATGTGATGGAAATTCATTATTTCACGAATATTCTACTTAAATAAGTCAAAAGATTTTTCTAATTGTCGTTTTTAATTGCTAAATAGCTCACGTGCCATTTCATTAGGCACCATGGATGAGTGATGTTCTAGGGGATCCATCGTTGCTTAGGTGTAGGAAATAGGCCTACTGAATTTTTTGTCTTTTCAGCAGTGGGGCACCTGAATTATTAGTTGTTAGAAGGCACAGCACAAGCTTAATTGGCTTTGTGTAGACTGATGTGGAAAGTCAATCAGAAGTAACCTAATGAAAAGGTCAATCGATGGCAATTAAAAGTGACCTAAAAGACAAGTACATTTCATTGGCTAAGAAATTGATCAATTTCCTAAAGATTGAAGTGATATATATGTATATGAATGAGCATTGGTGCATTTTATTCGGCAGCCAAATACACTTTCTCTCTCAAGTAGTCAATTGGGGGGTTATGCGCGCAGCACGCCGTGTATCAGCACCAGAATCTGGACATCGTCCGTAACAACACAGATCGCTACATCGATATTTTGATTTGTATAACTAGAACCAATCTGTAAAACAATGTGGTTTTTATAATATTATCACGAGGATCTATTCTGTAATTTTTTTTCAATGCATGACATTATTTATAGTTGTCACTAATTTTACCACTTGAAAAGTTTCTATTATTGACTCTTTTTTATTCTACTTACATATGACTACTAATAGTAAACAGGAAGTATATTTAAAAATATAATGCTTTATGATGATGATGACGACGATATAAGCATTCACGTAATTAATTCGACTTAATGTCGTAATAACAGTGCGATAAGTTATATTTCAGAAGTGAATTTACTAACCTTCAAAAGAGTATTTTTTTTTAGCTCAACTCGACTGAATTAATGAGCTGATGCTAATATACTCAGCCTAAACCGGTACATTTTTTGTGATAGGTAATGATGCGTATAATCAGACCGTCTAAATCAAAGTAAACGATGTTTGTGTATATGCAACCCATTAATTTAAAGTTGGGTTCATTAACAACTACCAAACCACTAGTCCACCGTATGTTTTCATTTCAATCTTTATTTGGTTTATGAGAATATACTGAATAAGTTATCTGTAATATTCAGTGCTTTTCCCACCAAATTCTTTCGTGTTAAAAATTTCAAGTTATATAACTTAAAGTATCATCTAACGTTATAATCCTGGAGTCTTTTCGGTAGATTCGACTAGTCATATTAACACTACTACGTATTATTAATTGTATGTTTACTTCATTCATGATTATCACTATCACTACATTGCCATAAATGCTATAACTCAAATTTTAGTGAACTTTAACTATGCTTTATGTATCATTGGTTCTACACATGTTTATCTATGTTGCTCACAGTTAACAGTTTTATCACTAACTAAAGCAATTTACTAGCCATATTTATACAATTAATAAACCTTGAAATTCTCAATAAAACTACTGTCTTCCATGTACTTATGTCATTATTGTAATTATTTTCAGAACATAAAGCTATGTGTGCTCACTACTAGCTGATGTCGACAGTTAATTCCCAGAGTTTAAGTAAGGAGCTGTGACCAGTGAAGTGTCGTATGTGAAGCAGTTACGTACCAATGAGATTAAGAGTTGTTTGTACAGTATTGAGAATTAGTTGAAGCTAAACTTATGAACGATTATATTCCAACTCAGTAATCTAACGTTTAAATGTTTGCCTCAAGATATGGAAGTCTTGGTTTTAATTCTCACTTAAGTCGTGAATGCACATGGCTGAGGAGTTTTATTCTTGGACCAAAAAATGTTCAGTGTTTCTTAGTTTTCAATGGTTGTCTAGTCAGGATCACTACTTGATGTAGATCCATCGTTTTAATTTCTAGTCCACTTTATTCTCACAATGATATATAGGAGTCAGTCATATATATATATATATATATATATATATATATATATATATAACGATTGTTACATATTGTTAATCGATGTGCACATATTCTACAAAGTGTAAATACATTAAGCATGTGTAATTTTGGTTGTTTGTTCATTTGACATTATTAATATTCAAAATGCCAGTCATTCAGTTATGTATAATACAACCAACTTACTTATCTAACTGATTGTTTATCTCTTTAGTCTTAACCATTTTTCAGATACTCATAAATTATATCATTGGTATACTGAATCGTATACTTGATTTTCTAGAGTGAATAATTAATGACTAATGTATACGCTGATTTTTGTTGTTCAGTTGGAAATAGAAGTCATTTTTCAGCTTGTTGATTACTTCAAATCGTTTAGTAATCAGTTATATAATCTTGTATCTTTTCTATCCTAAATTCAACCATCAAAACTGTTATAATTAAATTGAATCTATAATCCTGAGTTTTAAGTATTCAATTCTCAATAAGTCAACCCTACTATTGGTGTAATATATCTAAGTTATAGTCCATTGTCTAAATATTTCCTGTCAAGATATATCTTTTATCACAGACATTTTACTCATTTACTTAAGTCTGATCCGGTAGTTTTGACGTTGGTTTATTTGATTCATAATAAATAATGTAAGGTAAGATTAACTTTTAGTGACCCTTTATCTGGCTCCAATAATTGCTGCCGAATATATATTATTTATTTATTTAAACTCATATATATTGGTACAAAAGGGCACCAGATACATATGCGCCACACAAAATAATGAAAATAGGAAGAGAAGGGATGAAAAGATAAGGCGGACTGAAATGTACAACTGGAAGACTCTTTCAGTTAAGAAAGTTAGAACCACTCTTTATGAAGAAAGTAGAAGAAGGTTACAGCAGGCTCGCCACTGACTTCTATTCTGAGCCATATCTGATAACGTCTCTAGCCACTGTGTTGCACCATCTCTCGGACCCCAGCCAGGGAGTCGTGAAGGACCAACAGAAACTAACCCTTTGCAGCTTTCTTTCATACCACGACACCATGTCATACACTGACCACCTCTCCGCTTTTCCCAACCAGTCCCAGAGTCGGCAAATAATGCACGACGTGGAAGTCTCTGGGACGACATTCGTAGAACATGTCCAAGCCACCGAAGTCGGTGTTTCAAGATGGTGACACCAATTGAATTATCGTCTCTGTGCCCGAACACACGATGCCGAACCTCTGCATTATTAACATGGTGTTGCCACTGAATATCAGCAATCCTTCGGAGACAACGATGATCGAATTTATTTATTTATTTATTTATTTAAACACATATATATTGGTACAAAAGGGCACCAGGTACATATGCGCCACACAAAATAATGAAAGTAGGAAGAGAAGGGATGAAAAGATAAGGCGGACTGAAATGTACAACCAGAAGACTCTTTCAGTTAGGAAAGTTAGAACCATTCTTTATGTAGAAAGTAAAAGAAGATTGCAGCAGGCTCGCCACTGACTTCTATTCTGAGCCATATCTGATAACGTCTCTAGCCACTGTTTTGCACCATCTCTCGGACCCCAACCAGGGAGTCGAACACAGAGAGACGTCTAACATCCTCAACTCAGAGAGGCCAGGTTTCACAAGCATAGAGCAAAACTGCTCTCACCGACGCGTTGTAGATCCGACCTTTTACAGCCAGACTAACATCACGAAGGCGCCAAAGATGGCCCAGATTGGCATAAGCCGCTCTGGCTTTCATTATACGTACATCGTTCTCATCACTCACGCCACCACCAGCACTTATGTAGCTACCTAGATACACGAACTTCTCAACTACTTCAATCTGCTCACCATCCAGGGTGAGTACAGGATGAGAGTCCTGGCAGTCTTGTAGGAGTAGTTTGCACTTGGAGGGTGCAAAGCACATGCCGTACCTGCGGACACTGATTGCCAACTGATTAAGTGCGGATTGCATGCCTTGGGCATTATCGCACAGTAAGACAATATCATCCGCATATTCAAGGTCGAGAAGTCGTTCTCCAGGCAGCAGATCCACACCGCCATTACTTACATCCATCAGAGCTGTTTCCAGGATGTCGTCGATGGCAAAGTTGAAGAGGAATGGTGAGATTGGGCAACCCTGTCTAACCCCACTGCTCGAATGGAACAAGGGAGAAAGATGGTTGTATGCCCTCACTCTGCCTGAGGTGTTCGTATACAGGGCCTTTAAGATGTTAATGAACTTCTCAGGCACACTCTTCTTCAATAGACAATCCCAGAGAACAGTCCTGTCCAACGAATCGAAGGCAGCCCTGATATCAAGAAACACTACGATTGTTGGCCTGCGATAAGTATGACGGTGTTCTAACATTTGTCGGAGGGTGAAGATGTGATCAATGCATCCTCGACCAGAACGAAAACCAGCCTGCTCCTTGCGAGTCAATCGTTCTCGGGTTTTAAACAACCTACGAAGAATGATAGAAGCCAATAGTTTGAACGCAATCGGAAGTAGACTTATCCCCCGATAGTTATTACAGGAACAACGTGAACCCTTATTAAAGATAGGGACGACTATCGACTCATTCCATGATGTTGGAACACTTTCTTGCTCCCAAACCTTTGCAAACAACACAGTCAATTCCTTAGTCAGAAAGTCACCACCATCTTTAAAAATAGCTGGAGGTAAGTCATTTGGGCCCGGTGATTTGTAACGTTTCAAGAGTTGGAGTTCCTTGCGGACTTCCGCCTCGTTTGGTGGATCAGTCGTCACCGGCCATGGGGGGCAGGACAAACTGGTTGATGTTGCCGGAGCAGCAGGCCAGTTGAACTGCCCTTCGAAAAATTCCGCCCATCGTCCAAGACGTCGAGAGATGTTAGTGATTGGCATCCCATCATCCTCGTAGATTGTTTCACTCACACCAGACTTCTTGCTGCCAGTGGATCGAATGAGTTGGAAGAGCATCCGACAGTTACCAGATGTAGCTGCTGCTTCCATCTCATTAGCACGCTCCGACCACCAGGCTTCTCGGTCCTTACGCAAGCTTTGCCCAATTTCATTACGTAACAGCCTTCGTTTGTGGTCATACTCACGGTCACCCGGAGTAGACCGACGGGCTTCCATCAATTGTAAGGAGCCAGAAGAAACCCAGTGCTTGTGAGCGGGACGTTTCGCGAAGCTGCAAGCGGCTTTACTCGCCATTTTCATGGCGTCGTGAAGATGCAACCAATGCTCATCTATAGGATCCTGGAGCCCATGTGCACCATCGGTTTGGAATCAGGGTTTTCCAACTCCCCTAGGTGAACGCACCGTGTCCACCAACCCGGTTAAAGCGCCGGACATTCGCTTTTCGTCCTCTCAATTTCGTAAACAACAGTAATGCCACGAGAAGGCAGTGAGTAGGACTTCCCTGATAGAGGCTATATATTCGCGTGGTCATGTGAGAGCATTTGGAGAGGGAGGGCGGACTCTTCCCACTCTCGGCCGTACCAGGGCATTTGGGGGCAAAATATCGATATTGCGTGGCAATCTTCCACTGCATGTGGATTCTCATACTAAAACAGACTAATGCCACTACATTTTTAGCAAATGTACTCTAACACATTGTTTATTGTAATACAATTGATGTGACGATAAAAATAATCATATTTCTTCTAATTTATTTTTGGGTCCCACATGGTCATACCGTAAGAGACAGGAGAGCAGTTGTATTGATCTTGTCCGAGCATTGATTGGATCACTTAGACTGTTTATCTAATACCAATGACCTTCGGCTAATGAACGACACGATTTTAGTGAGATGACGGCCAAGAATAATACTTTATAACCGTTAGTCCAAAAACAGTTTCCCACACTCTCTCGCCCGGCAGCTAGAATAGAACACAATAGCGCAAGTAGACAACTCCTAACTATACAGTTTGAATTTATGAATCGCTCATACAACAATATCAAGTAAAATCCTGACCACACATCAACGTAATTAAGAATTTACAATGCGGACATAACTACGCTATTACTGGGAAAAAGACTGAGTAATGGGTCTGTCACAAAGTAACAGTAACTTAAGAAAGGTACAACACATGATCACAGTTTATGCATCACGAGAAAGCTTGTAAGTAGTGGAATACGAAAGAACAAAAATTTAGTTATTTGATAATTATACACATTTGCTTCATGTGGGACAGTTCTGAAGACTTAATTTTAATTAATACTTATCCTGTTATAGCAATTATGTTATCTGAGTACCGAATAACATTTAACTTTTACTCCAAACTTTTTCAACATAATCATTAAGATTGAAAAATAATGGTTTGTTTTCTTTCTCTTCATCATATTTTAAACTTTCTAAAGTTTTTTGAATCACGTGTAGCAGTTTTGAATTCAGATATGGCGTTTATTCCACCAGATGATTTTGAAGATATTATCGACCATGTTTCCATCCCGAAACGTTCTGGTGGATTAAATGATCTACTGAATTTTGGTCGAACTGAATTTGATAAAATAACTCGAAAAGTAAGTTTTCCAAGGGAAAAGTCCAAATACAATTTACGTAATCTTATGAATGACTGGAAGTATTACTGCTTTTAGTGATGATTAACATTGGTACTAAAAATCCACGTCAATTTATTTTTGATATTATTTAACTGAATAATATTTCTTTTATGGTTTGATAATATGTTCATTAAAACAGGAATCCAGCAGTTTTGTTTTTGAATTCTTGGTTATGTTTATAAAAATCTGCTGAATTGTGTAGTATTCTTCATGTTTCAAGTACTGATTATTAGTATTTGTAGTGCGGTATCTTAGTAAGTTGATGCGCAAAGTTTTCGGTTAGTTGACTGTAGGTTTGAAACATCACTTTACGTACTTAGATTTGGACAGCCGAATCAGTATTACTGTCTTTCTTACTCCAAAAATGTTGGACGGTAGCTCAATGGTTAAGGCGTTTGAGTTTTAGTCACTAGACAACCGCGCAGTACCAATATTCCTCACATTGAGTGTGGCTCGAAGTTAAGTGCACGAGTCTGTAACCTGATAAATGAATTATCCATATCAGGAAATCTTCATACAAACAGTATGGCTCAAAGCCGTGTAAATAAACAGATTCTTAGTAAATGATTCCTACAAAAAATAATGTAGTCTTTTTGAGAATGATTCAATATTGTTGCTGGATAACATGCTTCGATATCCGGTGGATTCAATGGAGCCGGTCAATTCAAAATTGTTCCTTCCACCCATGTAATTTTGAATGAATTGAGCATTGGGTAGATTGTTATAAATAAATAATATATTTATAAACCCCCCAATGGGGTAGAAAAATTAGATTTTCTGACGTTTTTTGACTCATTAAAGGCCACTTCTTCAGAGAAAAAACAACCAAATTATCATTAATCCAAGTATATATAGTCTAAGATTAATGTCAAGCTGCCCGCGCGTGACTCCAATAATTAGTAACATCTTTGCGAAGAAATGACACGCTAACGCTGCTTGAGTCCTCTGGATGAATTAACCAGCTTATACCATCGCATTTCTCCCAAGTGTACTCTCTTTCTGACACAAATGAA
>NW_017386028.1:1204322-1217247 GCF_000237925.1 Schistosoma mansoni | reverse complement strand
AATCTAATTTTTCTACCCATTGGGATATTACAAATATATTATTTATTTACTTCCATCCATCTGTTCCTATTTCCCTGAATTTCAGTAATTGCCCTGCCTTTTTTGACCTTGTCTGGTCCCTCTGGTTTACTATATTTCCCTACTAGTTTCTTGTTCGTGTCATATACTTGTTTCATATTTCCTCGTCTTGCAGCCTTTTCCACTGTCGTTGCTAGCGCTACCGTGTATTTCTGCTCGTCGTCTCTAATACTTCACTCAACTTGCTTGTTTGCTTCATTGTATTCAGCTTGTGCCTTGACGTTCTCTGTTCTTGTTTAACTGTTGTTAATCACTGTCTTCTTGTTCTTCATTCCTTGAATCTTGTGCAAGGTTTCCATAGAGATCTATTCCTTATGATGATGCATGTTGCGACCCCGAACCTCCTGACACGTTGAAATGAATGCTTGTCCGATCCCTTTCCAAATGTCCTCTATAGTAGTTTCTTCTTCTTTCAATAGATCCTGTAAGGCCTGTAACCCGTTGTTGAGAGTTATCTTGAATTCGTTGAGTTTGTTAGTATGTGGAATGAAGGCTATATTGAACTTTTGTAACGTTTTTTGTCGAGTTGTCCATTGCTTCTTTAGCTTTGGTTTCATTTTGGCAACCCCACAATTGGTGATCTGAAGCTACGTCAGCTCCTCTCCTGGTTGTCACGTCTTCCATTGACCGTCTGAATCTTTTATTGATAGAAATATGATCTATCTGGTTCTCTGTGCTGTGATCCGGTTAGACCCATGTAGCTTCGTGTATGTGTTTGTGAGAGAATTATGTGCCACCTGTAACCAATTTGTTGAATGCACATAGATTTTCGAATCTGTCTCCACTTTCATTACTTTCAGTCGGTTGATGTTGTCGTCCCATGATATCTTCGTACGCGGTGTTGTCCATTCCGACTTTGTCGTCATCCTACCCCCCATTTCCAGTCTAGTTTTATTTTTATATAAAATTTTTTTAATAAGTATATGTGTGATCAGATTGTTCGAAATGTGTTGCGCTAATATATCACATAGTTCTGATAATCTTCGTCTTCTTATTACACTATCGAAATTTTTCGTCTAGGTTCCTCATCGGGATTGTCAGTTCGTTTCCTGAGCACTTCTCCATTATTGGTTGTAGCCTCTCGTATAAGTGATATTTATCGTCGTCGTTGATATCATTATGGGGTGCATAACATTGGATAAAATTCATTGTGACTCTCTCCTTCTTTGTTTTGAATAATGCTTTGATGATTCCGGATCCATGGGATCCCAATCCTACTAATGCTTTACATGCTTTTTTGGACAACATCAGAACACCCCCCTGAGTGTGTGGGGCACTTTCCTCTTCGTGATTGGTGTAGAACAGCATCACTCCCGACTCTCACCTTTTCTATCTATTTTGAGTTCAATGTGTTTCACTGATTTCGAGCACGATTAAGTTGTGCCTCTTCATTTCCTAAGCTCTTTGACTGGTCCTCCCGGTCTCCCAAATTGTCTGGACATTCTATGTTGCTGTGGTTGTTAGAAGGGGCATCAGTCTCGTGACTTACGAAGAATGTGAGCATTCACCATGAGGTGTCATAATTCTTCTGAATGAAGATCTTTCAACTCGGAGGACAAAATTTAAATAGCTTAAATTGTGTTTTGTGGTTAAAGTTGTTTTAGCAACGTTTTTTCATACGGGATTGGGTTTCTGACCTGATGCCAAACCCTCCTGTTTTGTGTGGACTTTGGACCGGTAGTAACCCCAGACGAGCTACAGGCGGAGTTAGTATATCGTTATTTGTATTTAATCTAGTCAGTTTACATAATATATATGCTGACGTAGCTTAGTTTTCTTTTGTCTGTCGTCTAAACGTCAACAAAATACACAGAGGTACATACACATCCAACTCACTTTTGCATCCTTTTTATTCATTGTCAAATTTGTTTTATCGTATTTCTTACATCCCTTGTAGGATAGATCAATTTGTTCTTCAAATTGTAGGTCATGATACGTAATCTTTTGGTAATATAAATGCTTTCTTTTATTTTCGAGCATAACTACCCTTATTATTATTAATATTAGTCAATTAACTTATCGCTTAGTAAAAGTCACTGTCATATGTATCTAGTTCTTTTTGGTCGACTTTCCGTAGGTTCAGTAGGTTAAGTAACTTGGCATCGTGTGAACTAAGTTTGGATGCTAAGTGTTTAGAATTAGTCCGTAGGAAACTCTCAACCTAGGCTTCGTGCTTGTTGACACTTGTTGTCAGGGAATATCTTTGATCTTCAGAAAACTGGTTCTCCCTATAGTATTCGGACCTGGGTAACCCAGTTTCACAGTCTTAGACGTTATGACATAGTTATTCCTATCGCGACCTACCTCCTTTAGAATGAGGTATGTACGTTAATTGGTCACTGATTGAGTAGCGGTCAATGTCATTGTTACCGATATTGTTTCGTAAATCATCTTCATAATAAATAAGCAAATATTCTTTATTTAAAGTATTAATCCATAAGTTCTAATCATATATATATTTCAGCTGACGCGGAAATCCGAAAAACTTTCACAGAAAGTAAGTTTCATATTATTAGATTTCTCTTGTTTTATATATATACGGTTTGAAGAGTACCAATGGCTGGTTTATTTTGTTATTCGATCAGTCATTGTCAATCGTTCATTCATTTTTTGATTTTGCGTCAGTTGAAAATGCTTTTAAAGATTCGTATTTCTATTCGATGAAAATGCTCCACATTCAGTTCGGTTTTTATTTTCTAAGATTCTTTTCTCTCATTGGGACATAACATACTAGGGAAGATTTTTTGTCAATCCATGTTGTTTTCTGAGTTCCTCTCTCTATATTATCCTAATCAAACCATTCGTATTGGAATCAATATTAATTTTACACCATATTATGCATGTCAATTACACAATGTCAGTTTAGTACCTAGTAATGGAGTTTGTGTTGGTGTCACTTTTCAACTGTCTTTTTTATTTATTATAAAACATTCTTTTGAAGTGGAATTTGTAAATCTTAATAGCTCACTTCATACCCTTATTGTATATTCAGTTTTCTTTATGAAGATAAGATTGACTTGGTAAAATACCAAGATGAATAAGGTGGCTCAACACATAAATTGCCTGATTGGTCTTCCAGTCTTTACTATTATAAAACAACCATTTATTAATTAAGTTCATATTTTAGGAAAATTCAAACTGCTATATATATTTCCAACTAGGCCAAATAACTTTTCAAATAACAATTTATTAATAGTATACTAGGATTATCAATGTCTACCTGCGAGACGAAGATGTATTACTTAGGTTGTAAAGAGCCTAGATAGCGTCTCATTCTCCTGAAAACCAGTATAATAATAAAGTTCTCCCTTAATATATATATATATATATATATATATATATATGCCGCTTGAGCGATTGGCTAATTGCTAAAGCAAGTAATTTCCATCTATTAGGTTGTAAGTTCAGACTCTACAACATGTAATTCGGTTTATATAGTCAAGTTTTTAATACAAGCTACTATACAAAGTGTCGATCATAGCCGAGTACGCGAATCTGTACCACGATATATATCTTAGTTGAAAACTTAAACACCGACTTTCAAACCACTTCTTAGTCTCCAGGATTGTTCTATTCTTTAACTCGGAACAAAAAGCAGAAAATGTTACATTTGCGAAAAGCTTTATTCTTATATTTAGTATATGAACAGAAAAGAAATGTATTTTCACAAGGGGGTTTTTGTGGAGATTTTAGTAATTTTGTATAGTTAAGATCATGAGTCAATTGAAGCTAGACCACCGTCTAAAACCTGGAAGCACTGGACGGACGTTTCGTCCTATTGTGGGACTCCTCAGCAGTGCGCATCCACGATCCCGCCTCGCGGGATTCTCTACCTGACATGAATTAGCTCCACCGGCCACGACTTCTCACTAGAACTCCAGGAATTACCTCATGGAACCAGTCACCAGTCATTATATGATCATTATCACAAGGGGGTTTTTCAATTGATTCATGATCTTAACTATATAAAATTACTAAAATCTCCACAAAACCCCCCTTGTGATAATAATCGTATGCTGACTAGCGACTGGCTCCATGAGGTAATTCCTGAAGTTCTAGTGAGAGGTCGTACCAGTGGAGCTAATCCATGCCAGGTGGAGACGGGTATCTACCTCACTCCAATGGGCGTTGGCCGCGCAATTTCTTGGATTGGTTGAGGTTAGACATTTACACCGCTGGATGCCGGTTCAGTGGTCTATCGGTTAAGTGCTCTGGCGCGAGACTGGTAGGTCCTGGGTTCGAATCCCGCGAGGTGGGGTCGTGGGTGCGCACTGCTGAGGAGTCCCGCAATGGGACGAAACGGCCCTCCAGTGCTTCTAGGTTTTCCACGGTGGTCTTGCTTCAATTGACTCATGATCTTAACTATATAGAAATGTATTTATTGAATCTTGTACATAACTTTGAGATTTTAAAAGCTTTTAAAAAATATGCTAAAATTAGTGACAAATCCAATTGTCGTCCAGTCAACGTAATAAAAGTGTAATTCGTTGTTTTCTAGAGTTTTCTAATGAACACTGATTGGTAGTTGTATTTTTCTGGCATCTGAAGAGTTTTTTTAGGTTTTTAACAATTTGATAAGTTAATTGTTTCTCATCAGCTACCCCCATTAATTTTCATAAATTATCTCTTACATGTCAACTGTGTTTTGTAACAAACGATAGCTTTTGATGCTTTTCGCTTTAGGCAACACGTTACTATTTACCATTATTGTGAAATGAATATCTTATTTTGATTTTGAGAGACCAATATTATCTAATAACACTGAACTTTTATAGTATAGGTATTAAACTGTTTCCCTTTTCTACTTCTTCTCCCTTTTCCTCTTTGTTCCTATTTATATTGTTCATTAACTGGCCACTGGTGATTATTGATGGTCAGAACATTAAAACCAAATTCAAAAATAATATATTTTAAAAACCAGTATAAAAAATGGATGTTAAGTTCTTATGCTTATTCACTCATTAAATAATTAATTGTCGCAGTTTAAACCATAAACCGATCTTACCTAGACCACCATTGAAAACCTAGAAACACTAAGTGGCTGTTTCGTTCTAGTGTGAAACTCCTCAGCATTGTACATTCATGATCCACAACCAGGAGTTGGACGCAGAGTTTTCGTGTGCGAACACTAAACTTCTAGACCACTGAGCCAGTACCCAACCATATTAACGTTTGACTTCAGTCGATTTACGATATTCCCCATTCATCTGTCATATTTGGGCGAGAATGATAATCATTGGTTGCCTGCTTAGACAGACTTGTAGATAGTCTGACAGATGTCAGATGAGTTATATATTCCCCTATCGTTATTATTTATTATTAATGATTGATTGTTCTTTTGTTGTTGGACTGTGTCGGGTTTTGGTGTGGAAATATATTTACGTTCTAGTCAGGTTAATCACGTGTCCTTGATCTGAGTTTTTTTGAAGTCCTGTAGAGTATACACTGGGATGGAATCTAGTATAGATATTCGTTCAAGGTAAATTAACGTTCCATTCATGTAAACAAGAAAAAGGACCGTCATAACAATCCCCTGCAGTAGGTAACTATCTCCTTACTAACTAGCTTCAAGAAGCAACTCATGGAGGTCTAATTAGAAGTGATAACCAGTAAAGTCCAACCATGCTGGATATGAGACCGTTATCCACCACAAGCAACGGATAGTGGTTGGACGATATTTTAAATTGGCTGAAGTTAAACGTTGACATTGTCGGATGCCGACTCTACGGTCTAGATGTCAAGTGTTCGCGCACGAAACCAGAGGCCCTGGGTTCAGCTCACGGATGTGCACTGTTTAGGTATCCCAGTCTAGGACGAATAGGCAGTCCAGTTCTCCCAATTTTTCAGTGATGGTTTAGGTAAAATTATACAAACTAATAAAAACTCTACAATTTCTACTCACCTCACTACAGTAAAAATTGTTAATTACAATATGTCTTACTTATTTATGATATTCCAAGTACTCAGTTTACTGTCTCAAATATATTTAGTCCACAAAAGATTGACTTAATTAATGGAACAGTTTAATGATGTATTGTTAACATTAAACAATCCAGTAGTTGCATTTAGTATTATTGTTTATTCTTATTTCATACATTAATAATAATTACTTAAGTCCTGCTGTTTCAAATAATGAGCAAGCACATAATTATTACAGATATTGTTCCTTTTTTCGGAAAATACTTCAGATAAATTTATCAGCAGTATTAGTAGTAATATTTCCGAATATTATGTGTAACCCGAAGGTCATGAGAAGTTGCTGTAGCGTCGAGATACACGAAAAATAAATCTCTCCTGTTCTGCCTACTGGGTAAGTAAGGTCAAGTGAATGGACACGCCAGGATCTTGTATGTGTGTTTCGAAGATACAGCATACATCAATAACAATGATTTCTAGAGTTTTAGATAATGATGCCTTTTGACCGACTTCATGTATGGTTCGGATGTTGAAAGCTCAAAAGTGTGCTTCCAAGCACGGTTTCAGTGAAACTAGGATAGCATTTCGTAAACTTAAATCATTATCATTAGTGGAATATATGGAGGAACCTGAGGACAGAAGATGAGGGTTGATTGCGGAAATAGAACGTGTATAAAGTATTACTACTTTACAACCAACCCGTCTGGTACGGTAGGGTCAAAAGGAAGTTAATGCTCAAGCCAATATGACTCACTTTAGTCATCCAAATGTGAAAGCTCAATGATCACGCTAAGGCATACCAGACTGAAACACAATTATTTTGATTATATTTACATTCTTGTATAGTTTAATTATATAAGTTTGTATCATTTTTGTTATTTTTATTGTTTGTTTGAAATGTATATTTTTCGTTACCTTAAGTTGTATGTACTTTTAAACGGGTCAAAAAATGTGTACCAAAAGTAGTGAATCACTGCATGTTGTTTTCAATTTGTTAACGAAATAAGTGTTTGGTGAGTAAATTTTCGATTGGTAAAATATATATAAAGAACAATGATCAGTTGATAGTATCCAGCATCAACTGTTCAAAGGACCGAATTATTGACCTAAGCTTCCAAATGATTTACGATAAAGAAAATGCCACAGTTCGAGGTTCTGAAGACTGTTGAATTTCATTAAAATCATGAACCGATCTAAGTTAGACCACCATTAAAATCCTAAAAATATTGAACGGCCATTTCACCCTTGTACGGGAATCCTCAGCCTCCGGATTTCCAATGGCGGTAGAGCTTAGATATGTTCATGATTTCAACAAAATACCACAAGCCAGAGGAGTGGATTTTTATTATATCATAAAATGACATGTGTATGTGCAAAATATTAATACAGAGTAAACATGATAAATTTTCATAGGTGATCAGAGGAAACTAGTCACTCACTCTCTTATCAGTTAAGGGGTAATTCTTTGACTTAAATCTTTGACATCATATCACAAGTTTTCTCACTTTCTGAACATAATTATCATTTAGTTATTTTCATGGGTTTATATTTCCCTGTTGTTGATAATTAAGACTGCAATTGATAAGTTTTTTTGCGCTTTATGTTCTTTCTGTGCGGATTCCCTCTATATAGTCATTTTGTCACAAGTTTCAGTAATATTTAGTTCTGAATTTTTCAAATGATCACTGGTACTTGACAAATAAGTTGTTGATATGAATAATACTGAAGATTGTAATGAAAATATCTTATTTAACATCGAAATACCTTTAAATAAACGGAATATACCCATAAGACATAAGCCCCAAATGCCCTGGTACGGCCGAGAGTGGGGAGAGTCCGCTCTCCCTCTCCAAATGCTCTCACATGGCCACGCGTATATAGCCTCTGCCAGTGAAGTCCTACTCACTGCCTTCTCGTGGCATTACTATTGTTTACGAAATTGAGAGGACGAAAAGCGAATGTCCGGCGCTTTAACCGACTTGGTGGATGTGGAGAATCCACCTAGGGGAGTTGGAAAACCCTGATTCCAAACCGATGGTGCACATGGGCTCCAGTAACCTGAAGGAAAAATGGCGTGTGAATCAATCGTTGGTCACCGGTTACATTGGGACTGAATCTCCTCACGATGCTCCACTGCCTTGTGGATCAGACCGTTAGGTCAAAGGTTCCGGGCTTAGCCCCCTAAGAAAACCACCTGCTTCAGTTTGGGCACCTGGGCAGTATCACAGTCCTCATACAAATCAAATGAGATTTGTGTGGCGCATATGTATCTGGTGCTTCGTTGTACCAATATTTATGTGTTTAAATAAATAAATAATAATTAAGGCATAAAGTAAGAAAGACTGGTTCAGCGAAGTGTTCTCTTTTTAGTTTTGAAAATGAATTCACTGAAAAGAGAACTTTTCGTTGAACCAATCTTTCTTAGTTAAAATATCTGTCATGTATGTATGAATCAAGCTTGAGAAAATGAATTTATTATACCGGTTACAGGACACTAAATTTGTTAAACTGTTTCATAACTATTTTATTTTTAAGAATTATGTGACCAAGAGAAGTACAGTTATTTGGATTCTTTCACAATAATATGCAGGTTTAGTCTATGTTTGGAAATGTTCAAATTAAAACAAAATCTTCCTATCTGTTATATCTTGTGGCCGAGTGGATGCCTAGTTAATGTATGACGTGGTAAAACCGCCAATCAGAGAGCAGCGAATTATTGATTGGAACAGTGACACACGAAAACCGTACGAACAGTCTAGAGTACGTATCGGTCCTGCTTTCTGCTTAGCCCAGCCAGTTAAGTTCAGAAAACCGATAACAGCCTCTGCGGTATAAATCATTGTATTTCAAACATACTGAGTTTATATACCAAACAGACTGACCACAACGTACCAATAAAATAGAAAATAACATTTGTACAAGAGTTAGCCAAATGTGGCTGTGAATAGGGGGAGCAGTAATTAATAGACTGGGTATAACTCAGTAATGGTAAATCGCACAATAATAGTCCAAGAGTCAAAATAAAGCTCACAATGAAAGGAACATGAATATGAGTAGTTTAATTATATAGCAAATATACGATAAAAATTATATGTGTAATATTGGTCCATAAATGGATCCTAAAGTTACCATTCGCTATTGTTATCGGGGCATAACACTATCTCAGAAAAAAAACCTATATCCGAACTCTTCAGTTTTTTTTAGATGTTAACAATTAATTGTTTCCTACCATGTAGTTACATGTTTTCCTATATTCAATCATTGTTCATTTTATATCCTTTCCACAACAGTATCTCCATATTTATATAATGTATGACCTTCACAAATTACTGTCAGTTCTAGTTGCCACATCTCACATTAACACCATAAAATGAATTAAACTGTAGTAAGACTCTAAAGATAATTCTGGCAGCATTAGAGAAATCGAAACGTTTTTGGAAAAAGAGTTAACAGAAATGAATACATGTTACAAGTCCGATACTGTGCCGAAATCAAAGAAAAGTAAAAACCAAATGCAATGATGATTCTGTGATGACCAATTTTCGCCGTTGTCATAGTTCTCCAATAGAACCTTTCATAAATCGATCTTCAATCAACTCTCTGTTGTGAACATGATTGCTATGTAATTGGACGAAATATTTTAAAAATTTTGTATGACATGATAATTTTTGTGTAGTGAGAGTTTCAAAAAAAAATTAGTGAAAATCAAGGAGCACTGAACAATTGTTTTGTTCTCGTTTTGATTTTCTTTGACAGTGTACGGATTAAAATGATTGCTATCTGATGAAGTAAAATAAAGTATTGGCTCCCAATGAACTTCAGTCTTCGTACAGAATAACCGTCCAGTGCTCATTGATTTTGCTACCGATGTCGATCTTTGAAATCAAATTATCCTAACCATAAGCATTTTTCACAAAATAATCTACGTAAATAGTTTACTCGTGTAAGCCGAAGTGAGTATCTTGATTTTTCAGCATGACTCTCATATTGTACAAAAAACCCAGAATCAAACTAATTATATATTATTATAGAGTGTTGTTGATTTGTCTGATAGCCATCCTAATTTCTTCAATCGTTGGTGGAGTGACGTACGATCGAAGAAATCAGGATAGCCATCAAACAAATCAACAGTGGAAAAGCAGCAGGACCTAACAATATACCAGCTGAAGCACTGAAGTTAATTAAACATACATTAAAAACCAAGAAACCATATCTCAAACCGCATACAGTTAAACATGTATACCATTAGGTGTCAGGTTAGTAGTCTAAAGATTAGTCGCTCATCATAAGACCTAAAAATGTTGTTTTCATCCCGTCACATCTTCTGAAATAAGCACTACTGAGAACTTTCAAACTAGGACGACACGGCTGTACAGTTTTCAATGGTTGTTTGACTGAAGCAATCTATAATGTTCACTATGAGTTTAATCAGTCTAATTTTTCTTTCCGTCTGCAAATATTTTACTGAAATTTCCATAAATGTTTATAGTAATTATTTTCCGACGTTGTTATGAAGTACAGTATGTTTTGACTAATCTCCAAATAATTAAGTGACGAAACCTATTTGTATTTTTTAATGGTAGAAAAACAACTTACCGATTTTTAATAGAGTATATCATGTATGAGATTGGTTTCATTTCGCTTATTATCAATTTAGTAGTTGTATGGACGAGATTTGTCTATCATATTTTCTGTCAATTATATCAGTCAGTTATATAGATCTCACAGCCTGGAATATTTATGTATTGGTTCAGGTTGCTACAGTATATCAGCCCAAAATAGTAATAAGGACAAAATCGGTGATAGTGAGGGAAATCAACCAAAACCAATATGATTCTAGAAGAAAATGAGGATTCATTGAGTAAACATTTATAAAACAATTTTGACTGGTATTTCCGATATATATATTCGGGAACAACTTTTTCTATCACTGTTATTTATTTCCATTCTAATATCTTCTTCATGAACTAAAATATTTGTTTATGAATCATTGTTGTCAAACTTTTTCAATAATCGTGTATTCCAAAACAGAACAACTATTTTTTGAAAATGTGTGATTGCATTTTGATTATTTCCAAACTAGTGCTTACAGGTTCTAGATTTTTATTTTAAAATACGAACAGATATGTTCCATATGCTGGTGAAATAAACTTGAAAATCTCAACAGAGATATCTTTTACTACTGAATAGTAGTCAGCAATTATGTGCACAACGAATTGGTTAGTCAAGGTAATTCACCGTCTATTTAGCTGTATACCTATATAGTATATAGTATTTGCAGTGATAACACATAGAATGTTAGTTGCAGTGACCTAGCCTGATGGCCCTTGAAGTTTTCCTTCCGTATGTCCCTCTTGAATTCGAGAACATACATTCTTCCAAAGATTAGTGATTTTTGAAACACTTGATTCGCTTCTTTTTTTGGAGAATAAGCAAACTATCAAAGCCAAGAGCTTCATTATAAATGATAAGATTGTCATCAATGTCTCTTTTATGTATCTTAAAACCTCTTACAGACTTCACTTAATACCTTTCTCACTATTGGTTCACAAAACAGACCGTAGCAATATTTCATTTCTAATACTAACTCGGTAGTTTTGATTGTTGATGCTGAAATTAATATTCAAAATGCATATAATTATAAACTGTTTCAGGATATAGGCATATCCATATTTAGTCTATATGTATCAGTGTAAACAGATATGCAGAATACTATTTCACTGAGTGAAATATTCTTAAATTAACTATACATCTAAAATACAACAGTCTTACCTGACTATTTATAAATTTACTTAAACGTCTACGTACACCGTGACGGAAAGAACCAGGAATACCTCAGACCAGATGTTGGTATTTTTCATTTGTGAACTTGAGGTGGTTCATAATATCAACGAATTATAAATCTTATGACTTATTAGTCGACACATTGTAGATTTTATTAAATCGTCAAACAAGTGAACTTTTGACACGTCACTAATTATTCCAGTCAAACTTAGTTATTTCATCCTGAATAATAGTTATTTTTGTGTCTGAAGTTAATTCCTAAATAAGGATCAATCACTGTAATCTTACTGGATTATCTGTATGTAGTGAAGTATCAATGTTTATCTGTTTTTACGCCCGCTACATCTTCTAACCGTATACTACTTAATAATATTCAGTAGTCTGGTAATATTAGCATATTATTTAGAGTGATTAGGTTTCAGATCGTTTTCACATTACCTTCTTTATTATCCTTGTCTCCTCTTACCTCCATTTCTAGTCTAGTTGACCTTTTATTTTTATGTATAGATGTTCTTAATAAGGATATATGTGATCAGATTGTTCGAAATATATTGCGCTTATATATCACATAGTTCGTCTTCTCATCAATGGGACTAATTGCTTCAAATTCAGTAGTCTATATTACATTCAAGACCGATTCAGTCCAAATCCCACTGTATTTACCAATTCACATGTAACTGCGGAGAAAGTTACTTAGGTAGGACAGATCGCCGATTGGAGGACAGGATAGGGGAACATATTCCAAGATGGTTAATCAAATCCATGATTCATCCACCTAGCCCGTCATCTCAAGATCGATCAAGAAACCCAGCCTCGTCCAGTGCAAAACATCTAATGATGAGTGGTCATCAAATTGACCCAAAATCAGCCTTTAGAGTTGTGACATGTCATCAAAACCCACACACACTCAAACTACTCGAAGCTATCTTGATTGGTCGGAAAAGTCCAACTTTATGTGTTCAAAAACAACTGTACGTTGACCTTTGTTTACCATGGTTCTAGTGAGTGAATGTCATGCTAAATAAGAAATTTTGACCTTATCTTCAAAACTGTATTTACACGAATAACATGTTGCTTGTATGTGACTGACGAGAAAGCACGAAATGGTACTATCTCACAAAATTTGTCTTCTCATTTCTCTGTTCAA
>NW_017386028.1:1119271-1204122 GCF_000237925.1 Schistosoma mansoni | reverse complement strand
CCCGAAGTTTGTGCCGATGATGTTGTTCAGAAGGACGATGAAAGCTCCACGACCAAACTATCCAGCTCAGAGAACAAAACCCCATCAAAATTACTCACCTGAGCTACAAATCTTCTTCACCATCTCAGATATATTTTGCTTTAAACCTGGATACTGTTAGGATTATTTATTTAGATATATAATTACAGAACCTGAGGTGAGAAAGAATATTATTCGTTCATATATCTGTGTTCCGTTATTTTACTTAATAGTACTATGTTACAGATAAATCTCGTGTTTTGGTTGAGAGATTGCACGCTTAACTCGAACATAGGATTATAATTCTTCAAATGAATTCTGTAGTCAATCATCATTGACGTTGAACCTGGATATAACTGATATCTGGTTCAATTTTTTGTTTGTTACACCATAAAATTAATTACTAATCGTTTTATCATTGTAATTGACTGAAAATTTCGTCAATTATTCAAATAATGATGAAAATCTCCTTCCTTTCTTTTGTTTTTTTGAAAAAAATGGATGATTTACAGTTAGTCACTCGTCCTAATAATCTTTATCAAACGTTTAAATTGAATGGTCCTATAATGGAGAAACGAGATTTCGTAAGCGATTATGTTTTCTTTTTTTGTTAATTATTGTTTTTAGATCAGAAGGGGTTTTGTGGAGATTTCAGTATTTTCATAGTTGAAATCATGATTCAATTGAATCTAGACCATGGAAAACCTGGAAGCACTGGACGGCCTTTTTCGTCCTATTATAGGACTCCTCGGCAGTTGAATGCCGGCTCAGTGGTCTATCGGTTAAGTGCTCGGGCGCGAGACTGGTAGGTCCTGGGTTCGAATCTCATGAGGCGGGATCGTGGATGTACACTGCTGAAGAGTCTCACAATAGGACGAAACGGCCATCCAGTGCTTCCAGGTTTTCCATGATGGTCTAGGTTCAATTGGCTCATGATTTCAACTATGAAAATTATTGTTTTATCTCCAATGATAACTCCAATAGTTTGTAAAGATACAGGAAGACTGTTCAAAGTCGTAATCAAATCATTTAGCAGTTTGAAAAAGGTATGCGTAGTCTTAGAATAGCTGCGTCAAATATTGTATTGAATGATAGTTTCTAGGAAGCAGCTGTTTAGTGGTTTCAGACTGTTTACATAGTACGAAGCTTCCAATTTAAGCAAATGGCCGATGGTGACTATTGGGAACTTTACTTACTATAAGGATGATTGATTCAATAATGTTATAACCGTTAATAAAAACAGACTGCCTGAATTCGCCACATCCATGTGTATTTACCAACTCACAGGACAGGTTTGATTAAAAGTTCTATTCTCACTCACTTGGTGGACACAGGTCATCAAGTTGTCTTGAATAAAGCTTTTTAAGGTTATCCATCATATATACCACATGGTTTACGAGTTCTCCTTTCGCACATTGCTGAAGCTGTCGGTATCCGTTTCCACAAACCACACCTTTTCATCCAAACTGAGTTTATACAACCATTCTCACTACCTTGATAACACAGTATAGGAGTGAGTTTTCTTCGAAATATTTAAACTATTTTCTAATTTCTTCCACTTTTGTATTATATATATATATATATATCTTTAACCTCCGTCCCTTGATTCTTATATAACTACTATAATACTAACATAATAATATCAGCGAACTGAAATTGAAAGCCAAACATTACTTCTGAAGCTTTAAACGTATTGTTAGCTTAGCATAATTTTTGTCGTGGTTTTGTATAACCTCTTTTGTTTGTCAGAAATCACTAGTTTTATTCAGTAACGAGTTCTATTGTGGAAACCTTTTTTATTTTATTACTGTAGAGTAATTCTGTTACATCAAAAGTTCAAAGTAAAAAGATACCTATCCCGTCTCTTCCCACTCGACCATCAGAACAAGACATTTGCGAGATATTAAGGAAACAATTGGAATTTAAAAAAGATAATAAGGATTTATCTTTACCCAGTCATTATCAGGAAAACAATGATACAAACAAGTTTCCATCTTGTTATAATCCCACATGGCAACCTTTATCACCAAAAATCGATCATGAATTACGTAATTCAGAACGAACAAATCGTAGTCTACTCACTAGTATTTTGTCAGAACTACCTGACTTTACAGCTGATTTTTATCCTTCAAAAACTAGTCGAGTTAATGATTCTCAAGTGTCGCTTAGAAATCGTTCTCAAGATACGAAGCTTAAACCACCTAATCGTCGTTGTAATTCATCAAAGCGTATGGGTTGTTACGTAGAGTCTCCTGAAAAAGCTTTTCATAATTGGGTTTCATTCGATTCTCACCCACCTACATGTTCTTCTGAGTAAGTTTTTGAAATGCTTATTTTATATTGTTTACTTTATGACAAAGATTAATTTTCACTTCCATCTCTTATAGTTTAATTTTTTAAATACAGTCCTTCGAATACCCCTAAGTGCGTAGACACTGAAAGACGCGTCCCTAGTATATTATTTACTCATATGAAATGGGAAACATTGATTCCAAAACAATGATCAACATGCCATCCCAAATTCTAGTTAGGGATACCTTCATGTAATTCTGCATCCCACAAGATAGAACGATAATATATAATAAAATCAGCTTCCACACTGGAAAATGTTCACTTGCATAGTGTTAGGCTAAAATGAAATCTTCAATCTCTTTTCTGTACTTCATACTCATTTACGACCAATTATTGCACCATTAGAATATATAGAAAGAGTTAATCGTTTTATAAATATTTTATGTATGTTTGTAGGACAACCACTGAATTGTGAGCACCACGATTATGAGTATAATTCTCTTCGTGACAGGTAAACTGACTGATAAGTACTTGAACTTGTCTCAACTTAAGTGGACGGGTAGTATATGTTGACTTTATTTAAATCTATAATTATTTAAATAATAATATCTTTATCCAATATGACGTACCTGGCACAATGTAAAATCCTCATGCTTCTCGTAGTTCAGTGGGCTATTCACCATCTTCCGTGCTTTAACTATTCGATACTTACAAAGAAGTCATACCAAACATATCCAGACTACAACACTTATTTTCAAGCTTTAGTTTGTTGAAATTGTTTGTCGTAACTAATTGTTTCACGTTTATGGTCGATTAATTCAAACATTTGGCTTTTAGTTGTTGTATTTAGCACTTCAATTCCTATCTCTGTTTGAATCTGGATAATAACTAGCTATGCATAACTTTGGGTACTTAGTTGCTGTGTTATGATAATCTGTTTAAATTTGAGCTTATTTGACTTAGCTTCAAAGTATCTCAAAAATGGCGAACAGATATCGTAACCATTAGTGATTTTGATTCAATTTCCTGATGTAAATTACAAGTTGTATGTTTCCATTAATCTTTCACACTTTTCATTCTTTGTATACATATTTTAGAAATCTTATTGATTTGACTGGTTCCTCTTCCAAATCACCCAGTACATTTTATCCGTTTTCAGATGATTCAATTGTAAGTGTCCTTTTAAATCATTCAATTTTAAAAAATCTATAACTTCATAATTGTGTTAATGTTTGGACGTTTTTAGTTAGATAGGAAGTTTAACAATGTTTTTCCCAAGATAACATGTATTTTATTGACGGATGATAATGGTTAAACTATGGGACTTTACCTCATTAAATAGTCTATTCAGAACAATCAACCTTTTCGCATAGTTCATCTGCAAATCCCTATCTGATTTGCGAGAGTTGATGCATATTTTAATTAATGTATATTTATACTAATCCTTTATTGTAACCTAATGTCATATAGTCAAAAGCCTCTCTTCGGTTTGTGAACAACTGGTATGCTAAATATATTTGTAGTGATAAGATAAGTTTATGAGATGAACATGTGAAACCCTGCACAATTTCATATCACTTCAATTTGTCATACTCTGAATCATCATAGTAGAAATCAAGTAACTAGAAGCTAGAAAAAAATATGCGAAATTAGTATTACCATTAATAGTGGTAATATATCATATAAGCTAAATGATTTTTACCTGGAAATGAACTATATAGGATCATGTCACGTTTAAGATTTCAAAGGAAACAAGGATAAATACTTTCGATTAACTGGAACAAATTTTGAAATCCATTCGCTAAGGTCTACAACTATAAATAACAATTATTTATCAACTTAAAACCGGTAATCTCCTACCTCATACACACGAACAAATACAGACGAAGACAACAAGTGAAGCAGCAGCCTCTTCATCAATAGGCCTCAACATACACAAAGGAAAAAACAAGATTTGCGAATGCAACACGGAGAACACCAACCCAATTATACTTGATGGAGAAACTCTGGAAGATGTAGAGACATTCACATACCTGGGAAGCATCATTGACAAACAAGGAGGATCGGATGCAGATGTAAAGGCGAGGATTGGCAAAGCAAGGACAGCATTCCTACAATTGAAGAACATATGCAACTCAAAACAACTGTCTGTGGGCTGACACCAAAATCAGAATCTTCAATACGAACGTCAACACAGTTCTACTGTACGGAGCTGGAACTTCGAGAGCTACTACAATCACCATCAAGAAGGTACAAGTATTCGTAAATAGTTGTCTACTCAAGATATTCAACATCCATTGGCCGGATACCATCAGCAACAGCCTTCTTGTGGGAGAGAACAAACCAACTTCCAATTGGAGAAGAAATTAGGAACAGATGTTGGGGGTGGATAAGACATACATTATGAAGACCGTCGAACTTCATCAGGAGGCGAACGCTAACTTGGAATCGTGACGAGAAGCGGAGAAGAGGAGAACAGTAGTTTTTATCCATTGCTTATTCGCGTCAGAATTATTTCTTATTTTGTTTGCTATCATCTCAGATATAATCCTATACCATAAAGTTATTAACAGAATTTATTCATGGAAGAGTTTTAATGGGGGAATGAATTATATATTACTTATATAATTAAAAACAATCCATAAATGATTTTTATTTTATTTTTACTTTTATTTACTCAAATCAAGTCCAAATCTTTATCAACCATCACAAAACCAGTTGAATGTGATCATGGTGACTTAGAACAATCAATTCTTGATGAATTCGATCAATTATCTGCATCTCGAATAAGAAAAACATAATGATAACAATTATAATTATCAATTTTATATTATGTATATGTCGTTATTTATGATTAACTATTTTTAGTATATATATATATATATATATATTCACGTTAAGAATCTCTGTAATCGTCAATCTGAGATCTCAGTTCATGATAAAATTTCATTCCATTTTCTTAGAATCTAATAAAGATTTCTTGTCTTTTTTTTATTACAATCAGGATAATCTTTTTTTTCAAACTTCATCCAAGTCTTTAAATTCTTTATACTTCAAAAAAAAGTTGATTTTTAATAATATGGTCTTTTGTATATTGAACATTTGAGAAACGTTAAATTGCAACTTAACGAAAAAGTAATTAAGGTCAAAATGGCTGCACAAAATCTTGGACGAATTAGTTATATACAGCAGAGTGCCCCGAAATGCCCTGGTACGGCCAATAGTGGGGAGAGTCCGCCCTCCCTCCCGAAATGCTCTCATATGGCCGCGCGTATATAGAATCTGTCAGGGAAGTCCTACTCACTGCCTTCTCTCGGCGGG
Source organism: Schistosoma mansoni (assembly GCF_000237925.1). Lineage (NCBI taxonomy): Eukaryota > Metazoa > Platyhelminthes > Trematoda > Strigeidida > Schistosomatidae > Schistosoma > Schistosoma mansoni. The sequence goes on along the minus strand of NW_017386028.1, from coordinate 1,198,491 downwards.
AGTGTTGTTCACGAAATTGAGAGGACGAAAAGCGAATGTCCGGCGCTTTAACCGGGTTGCTGGATGTGGAGTGTCCACCTAGGGGAGTTGGAAAACCCTGATTCCAAACCAATGGTGCGCATGGGCTCCAGTATCCTGAAGGAACAAATGGCGTATGAACCATTCGTTGGTCACCGGCTACCACGGGACTGCATCTCATTACGATGCTCCACTGCCTTGTGGATCAGACCGTTAGGTCAAAGGCTCTGGGTGTGGCCCCCTAAGAAAACCACCTGCTTCGGTCTGGACACCTGTGCAGTATCACAGCCCTCACACAAATCAAATGAGATTTTTGGGGCGCATATTTATCTGGTGCCCCTTTGTACCAAAATCTATGTGTTCAAATAAAGAAATAAACAACAGAGAACCTGGAATACATGGACATCAGTTCGGTGTGCTTTATTTTACTAGCACATAGAGATGTCCAACTAATGTGAATAGTATTAGTGATACTAGGAATTATTATGCATGGAAGATATGATTTGAGAGTATGTGTTCGTAAAATAGAAAACTTTCTTAAAACAATTAAAAAACTTAGGATCTGAAGGTAAACAGAGTGAATGCACTTATTCCATTGCAGATGATTTTGGATCATGTCACGCCGTCAACCATGGGTTACCATAAATGTACGGACTCCAAACCAGATAATCTGCAGTCACTTACACGGTTCAGTCCAACAGTCAATGACTACACGGACTGAAGCGATGTTTTGTTTGGCCACCCCTGGCTATATTTCAACCTACTCCTAAATCGATAATCACCGTCCGTTGATGTAGGGGGATGTAATATATGCTCCGAACTTAGTAAAGATTCACTGACTTGCTATTGTTACCTCACCCTAGTCTAACTTCAGCATTACCCACTCGTTGGTCCGGACATAAACGAGCAACGGTTCGAAGGTGTCTATGATCAAATACTGGTAACCTACGTTTTACAGCCATAAAGTGTAACAGAGCGGACTGCTGAACTCATCCAATGGTTGGTAGTAATGACTGTTTAGAGACGCTTCATGACAAAAGGGAATTGGTGATTAGTCATGAGTATGTAGTGTATTATACTTAAATTGTTCCAGTAAGCTTACGATGGTTTACTTTTTCGAAAAAATGAAACGACAACTACAGTAGAAAGACAAGTAATCCATTTACCGAATTAACCTAAACATATGTCAAGTATTCTGTTTTGAGGCAGATTAAGAAATACAGAGTCATTACATGAACCAGTAACTCTTTGTTTTACCAGTGGCAATATAAATAAAATTTTTGAACAAGTATGAGATTTACACCTATCGATTACTGAGCACTGGCCATTTCATATTTGTCTGGTACGTAATACAATTGGTTAGCCATAAACTACGTAGAACCTGGTATAAACATGCATTGGTTTAATTCGTCACAACACATCAGTGCATTGAGATGAAATTATCAAGATAAATGCCAGAAAAGACAATGACCCAAAAATAACATATTTGTAGGATAAAAAGTACAACGTGATTTTAACACCCAATATCTAAAGGAAGAGAGGAACGAAATGCAACCACCCTATTGTAGAAATTGTTAATACTTCAAATACTGTACAAAGGTGGAAATCGTCATGAAATTATAGAATTCAACGAAAATTGTAAAATCCTATTTAGTAAATACGGAGTATAACTCTTAGTACAATATTTTGAATAACAGAATACGAATAATTGAGAGGAAGAATCCACTTCAAAGATTATCTTTTAAGTAGTAGTAGGCGAACACTAATAGATTTTCCGATCACAAAATCAGAGATATGACTTTGTCGTTTAGGTAACTTAAGAAGAATAAAAATACGCATTTAGACAATTATTATTAAAAGGGTGAAGAAATATTTCTTTCCAGGTAATCTGTATATTGTAATACTTAATTTAGAATTTTAATAGTTGCGATCATGAATCAATTGAAGCTAGACCACCATGGAAAACCTGGAAGCACTAGACGGCCGTTTCATCCTGAGGAGTGCCACAACTTAAAACGAAATGTAATTATAAAGTGAACAGCTTGTTGTTGTTAGCGTGCTGAGAATTCTATATTGTACCAGATTATAATATTGAATAAAGCCACTGATTAATAATAATAATAGTAAAAGTTTTAAAAAAATATATCTCTATCAACTTGATGACTTTACTGTTGCCACTAACTTCTGTACCATGTTAAAAGTTTTAGACACAGAGAACAACCATTTAACAGTTGAATTAAATTGAATAACTTGTTTTCTTATGATTGATATATTAATTGACTTTCGAATTTGTTAGCATATTGTTCTCTCTAACAAATACGGTGTCGAGTTAAAATCCTATGCGGATAATTATGAATGTTTACTGGTTAAAAGTTTCAAAATACGACAGAACAGTTTTCTGATGTTCCTTGATTTTCAGTTACTTATTAGTTCGTGATAAAGAACCATCCATTAAATTATGTGAAACATCATCGCATAGAAAACCATCTTACTGTATTTAACTATTCCTACTTTTCTTGGCACACTGACATGTACAACTTATTTTTCGTGTGTCTATTTATAGCTACCAGAACAAAAAAATAAGATGCGTAGACAGGTATTTAGAAACTCATCTGTAAGACAAAAACAGAAAACAGGCAGAATGCATGCACATCCACCACACAAAATATATATTGGTTTTTAATAATTTTGCAAATGTTTACTAAACATAAAGACCAACTAATTATACATTACTTGAAATCAATAAAAGTGGAATAATTAGAAACTTTTATTTTCCTTTCTTGTCTCCTTCAATGATAAATTGAAAGAAAGAAAAAGGAACCGGACAAGAAATATGTGTATCTAATTAAAAGCGCAAACAAGCAACAATATAAATGCATGATATAATAATATGAAATGTATAGTTATTTCCAAGTAAATATAAAACACAATAGAAGACCAGCAATAAGACGAGACTTTTCCCCCCCTGGAACAAGGCAAAATTTGTAGGCTGCGAAGTTAAATGATGTGTGACCTGTGAAAATAACGTCAAATATACATGAATATAACCACAGTAAGTGATGAGATATATAAGGGATAAAAATGAGATGTAAGTTTACTAACACATGTTAAAACTTGCTGTTATTGTATGTACAATACCAAAAAGCGCTATTTCAAGCATTACATCTGTAGCAAGCCATTCATTTATAATGTAGGACGCTGGATAAAAGTACATCAGTTCATTTTGTCATAAATCATAACACCATAGTGAGAGGAAATTAGTAGAACAAAGAGCTAAGGAGTCTAGATAACTTTCGTACTATTGAGTTATCAGAGTTGAGTGGTCTAGTAGTGAAACTTTCACTGTCTTTTCAACATAAACTTCAGACCGAGGTTAGCGATTCAAATTTCTCTTCATATGGTTAAAAGCTTAATATGTCTACCTTGGTTCTGATTGGTTGTTGCTGACTTCTGTCTTCGTCTGCGTATTTATCTTGATGATCAAAATAATGAGCTACAAATCTCTACTATTCTTCCTAAAATTTCGATACGTAATTTCTCGATGTCTTTAAATACAAAAACCATGACAATGAAGAGAGCATGAAATCAGTAAAACAATATCGTTTAATATTTACAATTAATACTACTTACTGTAACCATCACACTTGGACCAACTGATTTGTAAATATTTTCAAGGAATATTCACTAGAATTCTCCATATCAGAGTATATCAGGTACACTGACATGACGTAAATTTTTATGAACACTTGCTATTTCAGCAAACAACTTAGTTACATCAACTGGATCCGGTTGTGATTGTACTGATAATTTAGGATGAAAAACCTGAAGTAGTAAAATACAAAAATTAAAACTCCCAAGTAAAATAATCTAATGAAAACAAGGATGATACCTCTTAACTATGTGTAAATCATTTGTGGTGAGTTGCAAATAAGATCGATCATTCAACCATAGAGTTTTAATTTGTGATGATTTTGTTACCAACATCATTAAATCGGTTATCCAGATTATAACAAAACAAAGATGACTAAGCTTGATTACAATAATGAATTACACCTGCGGATAATCGCATACACAAAAATAACGAACTTATTTCCTTGTATTTGTGTGAAAATTTCACTGAGCTGGTATTATTGGCATCAGAGGTAAAGGTTTGGGCAGAAATATTTTAATACGTAAGATATCCCTGTAAAGCGACAGAGACAAAAGTTACTGAGTCCAAGCCCCTATTGGAATGTATACGAAATACGAGCAAGAGTATGGAGAATCATCTTAAGCAACTCCATTTAAAACATATGATGATGGCATATCTATAAACAATTCCTGGATTGCTAACTCGAACACTTAGGAAAATAGTTTGTTTATTCCAATACTCTAGAAACTTCGATCAAACAAGTTAGTGCTTCATAAATGATGAACCCTGGTTTACCACAAAAACTTGAATTCTGAGAGAGCATTTGTCTGTACTACATGCACTCTTAAAAATCGGCTAGATATATTGATTTAAAGTAGTAGTGCTGTTAGACAGGGCGTATATAGCCAAACATGAAGAAAGTATACTAATAACTCTAACACACATTTTAACTTGTAAATTATTTTTAAAAACACAATTTATTGCTATTCACCTAATAAAAACTACTTTTACATTAACATCACGCTTGTTTTTAGTTTGTCTTGTTGTCATTTTCCATACATATACATAGAAATCCAGTGGAATACAACCAATTGTACACATGGGCTCCGGTATCCTGAAGGAACAAATGGCGTATGAATTAATCGTTGGTCACCGGCTACCACGGGACTGCATCTCCTGACGTTGCTCTACCGCCTTGTGAATCAGATCTTTAGGTCAAAGGCTCCGGGCGTGGCCCCCTAAGAAAACCACCCGCTTCGGTCTGGACACCCGGGCAGTATCACAGCCCTCACACAAATCAAATGAGATTTGTGTGGCGCATATGTATCTGGTGCTCCTTTGTACCAATATTTGTGTTTAAATAAATATAGTTCACCAATAAAAAATTCATCTAGAATATTATATTAATAACGTAACAGTAAACTTTTAAATTATTTCAATAAAGTAATTGTTTAAATATTGTCTCGTGGATTTATATTTACAAAAACATGTGTTTAGTTTAACAGTATTTCTTTTCCCAAAATAAATGAACTTAACTGTGTAATTGCAAATAAATTCTCATTTAAATTTATCGGTAATGCATGTTTACAAACAAATTGTGACGTACACTTAGTAAGTTCAAAGCTACGGAGATTAAAATTTAGAGGCCAGTATCATATGAAAATGGTATTTTGTATATTAGTGATAAATGAATACACTAGAACAAAAATGACAGTAGCCAGTGTAACGTCTTTATGACTAAACGTGAACATTACCAAAATACTGACTACAGTGAACAGTGACAAAACTACGAAAAAGGTGAATACATATATTTAGTTTGATTAGGAATAGACTAAAAACTTAACGCACTAAAATATAAGCAAATTGATAAGATAGAGGCGTTAAAAGTGGTAAACATAAAGGATGCAGTGAGAAAAAGGGAAAATTCAAATTTGTGAGAAACATTGATAGAAAACCAACTATATATATGCTTAAAAGTCGTCAGTAGAATGCGTCATTTCATTTATTTGTGTGAGGGCTGTGATACTGCCCGGGTGTCCAAACCGAAGCAGGTGGTTTTCATTTGTTTGTTAATAGGTTAGTACAGGAGTATTCATCTGAAAATGAAAAACACTCCAGAGCATTCCGTTGATTAATACTCGTAGCCCTCTCAAACAAGGCCTCATGGGTTACAAAAGTAACAACTAGTAATGTAAGATATTACGAACTGTTAAGTCTCTGGTCAATGTTCAAAAGAAACAATAAATTGGTTTGAAAACGTGTAAAACATGAAACAAAGTATATATTACATTGGTGTAAACACATTAACGTTTCGTTTGAAATGAAGTTACCACCATACAAAAACCGCCCTTTTAGTGTTTCATTTTACCTTTCCAATTAGTTCTTTTGTGGTGCGTCACCGTCTATTATAAAGCCTTCAAATGTTGGTATTTAATTACATTGATCTTACGTACTATTAGTCAACAATTGATGAATACAATTAGAAAGCAACTACACTGAACGAACTCATCATTAAAAATAACTTGTTATGGACAAATACTAATAAACTTAATTTTATTTGCGAGACTAATCGAGTGGTGAACTTTCGTACCTTCTTACTATCGTCTAAGTTACTCTTATTAACAAACAGAAAATTACAGTGCAACTACAGCTCTATTCATTGATTTATAAGAATGCTGACAACGATGTAATCATGAGTAATCTTTTTCAATAGGCGGCAAGTGGAGGGGAGAAAGGATAAGGAAGTAAAGGTTTATAAAAGTATGCATTACTGCTTAACTCAATAATCAGAATACACACCTGGTTGTTAGACTACCAACCACATGATTTACTCCGATATTTCTTACAGTTGAAATGTCCTTATCATTCTAACTACTTAACTTCGAATGTTGATATCAAAACTTTTGTTGAAAACCTGTCAACCAATGTTTTTAACAGATCATAACATCTAAATTCGAGGTATAATGAATTTGCTGGGTCTCAATGGATTCTCACAGGATTGTAAGACTAGAAATCTTGGTAATCTTAATCTTTTCGTCCCACAGAACAATTGACCACTTCTGTCCTTTTCAAAGATCTATTTTAATATCTGGATCCAAAGATTACAAACAGTATATAGTAAATAATATATTTTTAAATATATCAAAATTTACATGAAAAGACACCTTTTTGTTGTGTACTGTTAAGTATCACTAAAGTGTCTTTGTACATCAGTTCGCACCCAATTGCAAAATTTAGTTGTCGTATGAACATAAGCACTCTGACTTAGTACATATTATTAAGACATGTCACTCTGAACAAAACTACTAATCATAGATAAATTTGAAGTGAAGACCAACATTAATATTTAAGGACCTATTCATGATAGTTACCTTTTGAAGTTTTCATCTGAATCATGAAGCTAAATCAACTACACAGATTTTGTCACTTAACAAACAATAAATCTGAAAGACCCCAGTTTAAACAGTTCAACAAATAGATACTTTATATGGAAATGAATGTATTTTTATCCAAAGTAAAATCGATTAGTGTTGTGATTCTTATTATCGTTTTTTATATCAGGGTTTTAACACAGTTGGTCATTGGAATGTCTACACCGGAATAAAAACCGAAGAGATGTAAAGTACCAAAACTGATAGTCCGTGCAACATAAAAACACTTTACTACCTTTTTTGACGTTCTTCCATGTGTATTGGTACGACCTTCTTGTAAACACTGAACTGGACGTATTTCAGCAGTTGGTAAAGGTAGTTTGGGACCATTTTTGTTCCATGTTAGACCGTATGGAAAATGCTCTCCAACAACTATGCACAACTCATCCAGACAAGAAAGCCATGAGCGTAACCATTCAACATGTTCAGGAAGACTATATAGAAAAATCACAGTAAAATGGATATGTAAACTGAGAAAAATTACTTTCTCATTTAGGAAAAGTGATAAAAGGCATATACTATACATTTGGTATCGTACACAACACATCTTTCAGATAGACTTGACTGGCTGGAAGGAAAAGCGATGGTAGACAAACATCCCTAAATAAAGTCGAACGGATTATGGTGTAAATATAAGTTAGTAACTTTCCATTCCAACAACTCTGACTACCTCAGTGAACGAACTTACATCAGTTCCACTAGACCGAGAACTATTAGTCAGTGCATCAATACAGTGATACATAATTATTTTTTTTTTAAAGGACCACTAGAGTAGAATGATATAGATCTATTTATTTCTAGATTTATTATTGACGCAAAATCATTACTTTACAGAGATAATTGGACAGCTACTGACTATTATTTATTGTATAACAATTTTCGATTATAATTCATGAAATCAACTCGGAATGGTATAAATATTCATTCCCATGAATGCTAACTAACGACATCTGAATGAGACTAACGTATTTCAAAAGCTAACCTACAGGAAACAAACTTCCCTCTAGTGAAGTCTTCACTAATAATGTATTTGACGAATTCTAAGTACGTAAGCATATACAACATCGAAATACTTACTATGAAGACAAGGACAGTAAATGTGAACCTTGATACGAACAAAATCAAAATGAGTTTAAGCTTTTGACCAACCTTACTAAGTTAAGATTGGAAAGTGTGCCTTAATAACATAGAGTAAGCATTTATTCTCCAGCCCAAGGCTTTTCAGGTGTGATACCCAATAACCCATTTCGAGTCAATCACTTATTTACATGAAGTAACCCTAAGACATTTAGGAGCAAACAGTAAGGAATACACAGAGCAAACATTGCCGTATTCGGTTAATAATAGTATTCGCGTTTTTATGTCAGAAGACAACTTACCTCTCACGACAATACTGAAAGACTTTGTTAGCGTTCAACCATGTTGAGTCCTTTAATTCTTTAACGTACTGAGATGCTGAAGACTAAGATTTATTAGACTAAGAACCTGTAAACTTACAGACCCAACCCAATTCAGTATAAGGACCGAATCTGCAATGGTTGATAACTGACACTTCCGTACAGACATTGCTCCAACCCTGAAGTTCTTGACTTCATTTAAGTTACTACGGAGAATTAACGTACTGCTATTTCAATCATCTTAAAATGAAGAGGCTTCAAGTGAATATCCATATCCATCTCAGTTGGTTTGCTATAAATGTTGGATAGTTCAATGAGATCCCTGACGAAGCCAAAAGCGTTTTCAACACATAATGACTACAAATAGACAATGGATTGTAGTTACCTGAGATTGAATGTTTCCTCCCAACTTTCTACTGCATGTGAGATAGTTTTTAAGGCTATTAGCAATGATTAGTTCAAAAGCAACCAGTCCAGGGGTTTTTTCTACGTAATGAACAAATCGATGTAGGACTTACCTGGGGTTATTGTTTGTGTTATCTTTTCAAGTCGAAGAACTATGGATTCTAAACGATCACAGAACTCTACTCTGTTGAGAATGCCTAATACAGATGACGTGTTATTGCTGCTGCCTTCACACAATAGATTCACTTTTGAAGCATCAATTCCATCAAGTTGGTGAACTGTAGACCAGTCGCCTAAACTAGCTGAACCCCCGTCTCCAAAACCCGGAGTGTGACTAATGGTTGACAGAGATAAAGTCTCCTTGGCACTTCCATCCTGGTCAGCCTGTTTAGTATTGTCTGGGATTTGCTTTTTAACAGAGTTAGCAGAGCCTAAGCCACCACTTTTTGCACATTTACGGTGGTGTTTATAACAGGACAGACAACTTAGCAAATTGCTAAATAATTGATATGAAGGAAGAAGAGGACTAACGTATTTCTGCTCATGTGTTTCGAAAGGCTATAGATGTTTTTTTACCTAAACTGAAGGAAGATTAGGTCCTGAGAGAGAGTTTGTAGAAGTGTATAAGGAAAGCTTAAAAAAGGAGGACAAGTGAAAATGTGAACTGAAAACTCAGTAGGTACAAAGTGCACTTACATTAACTGGTGTAAACAGTTTATAGCAAATTTTAGTAACAAGTGTGTGGGATTAGGACAATCAAACCCATAAGTGTTAGTACGTGATTTCGAAACCTTTAAGAGCCTCGAAGTAGTAACGCACAATTTTAAATTAGTGCTTATTGTTGAGACATCAAGCCTCAGACCTTGTTGGATAGAACTAGCGAATTGTTTATCCCTTGTAATTTGCATTCAGTTAATAGAAGAGAGTTCTTATTTACAGAGAAGTATGGTTCTTGTTAAATTCCTCCTGTAAATAAAAGAAAGTAATAATGGAGTGGTGGAAGACGTTAGTCTTGTAGGGTCAATGAAATGTCACTGAACCCTAACCAAATGATCCAGCAGTTGGGTCACTGTATATCGAACAGATAACCGACCCCTGTTAAAGTCAAGGACAACAGACGTGCATCAGTTAATTATGCGCCATGGACTGACCTATCCGGTGGTGGTCTCACTAACATCTCTGTACTCATTCTTACTAATATATTTACGTAATCAAGCCCTTTGTGTTATACAGTCTTCAAAGAAGCCATAATGCTTTGATACGTTGAAGTTGTAATCCACGCTAGATACTGATCGCGAGGTGTGACTTCGAAATTGGCTGGTTCGTCACACCGTTCCCGTCTAACTCGAGTAGGCTTCCAATCATTCGACATAGATCATTAACGTTGATGGTCTACAGTCTTCTAGGTGTTATGAAATCTGGAGTAATCCCAATCAGTACCTGCGGAACTAAAGTAATCATTAAGCCTTCTGTTGGAACATTCGGTTGAAGATCCAATCACTATATATTCTGATATAGAATTCCATAACTTTCATATATGGTATTCTGACGATGTCAATGTATTGCAAGAGATAGAAAGTAAAGGCGATAGTTAAGCGACTAAAAATGACTTGGAGAAATTGTCTGGCAGTTGCCAGCAAATGCTTTCAAGCGTATTGGTGACACCATCTCGAAATACCGACTTCAATGGCTTGGACGTGTTCTACGAATATCGTCTCAGAGAATTCCTCGTCGTGCGTTATTTACCGACGACGCTCGGAATGGTTGGAAACAGTGGAAAGATGATCAGTGTGTGACATGGTGTCGTGGTATGAAAGAAAGCTGTACAGGAATGCCTTCTGTTGGTCCTTCACGACTCCCTGGCTGGGGTCTGAGAGATTGTCTAACACAGTGGCTTGAGACGTTATCAGATATGGCTCAGAATAGAAGCCAGTAGTAATCCTGCTGTAACCTTCTCTTACTTTCTTCATAAATAGTGGCTGTAACTCCCCTAACTGAAAGAATTCTTTCCGGTTGTACCTTTGCATTTCTCCCATTACCACTGTTAATATTATTATTATCACATTTTCATGCACTAATCTTTGGTCGTTATTGTTCTTTTTTTCTTCTCTCTTATACGCACGTTACATTTTTTTACTCTTCCGTTATAACGTGTGTGCCTGAGTGCCCTGTTTATATATGTGACGTGATAAGACCGCCAATTAGAGAGCAGTGATTAATCGATCAGACCAATGACACACGAAACCCGTACGAGTAGTCTGGAGTACTTGTCGATCCTGCTATCTGCCTAGCCCAGCCAGTTAAGTCCAGAACACCAATAACAGCCTTTGTGGTATGGATCGTTATATTTCAAACATGCTAAGTCTGTATACCAATCATACAGAACACATCGTACCATAAAGTGGAAAATAACATTTGTACAGGATTTAGCCAAATGTGTCTGTAAATGTGGGAGACAGTAATTAATAGACTGGGGATAACTCAAGAATGGTAAGTCGTACAGTAATAGTCTATGGGTCAAAGTAAAGCTCATAATAAAAGGAACATGAATATAAATAGTTTAGTTGCTTAATAATTAGACAATAGGAAATATACGTATTATATTGGTCCATAAATATTTCTCAAAAGTTACCTTTCATAATCCTCTTCGGGATATAACATCTTTCCATTCTCACTGTTATTGTATGGAGCATATATATCTGGTGCCTCCTTGCACCAATATTTAAGTGTTCAAATAAATAAATAATAGTGTTGATTGAGGAGTAGCTCGTGGAAAATAGGTATTAATAATAATAATAATATATTCTGAAGATAATATTTACAGAATTCACACCAGTTTACAGGCATGATCAGATTGTTATAAAAATCAACATTTAATGTAGAGAACAAACATGAAATATAAGAAAGTTTTATGTTTGCTGGTTTAGTAATTGACAAATAGTTTAAATATGGCATATGTCACGGCAAGCCAATGCAACACCAGGGAACTTGTCATTTTTTTATTAAGTGGATAGCCTTATGATTGATCAACATTGTTCTGTAAGGTTATTACCAGTGCCAGAGCGAGTTATTATTAATTATCTACAACTAGAGAAAGTAAGATTAAAGCAAAGAGCACGGAACAACAAAACAATGATAGCAAGTAAGAGGTTAAACATTTAAAGTTCCTATAATCTCACTTGTGGAGTAAGATACACTTACAGGCGCTAGAGCATTTAATGCATTTTCAGAGGAGCAAAAAGCATTAATTCAGCGAACAAACAATGGGAGAGAGTTTAACATACGGATAGTTTGGGGTAAATTATTCCAGAGCCTAGAAAACTTACAGGTAAAGTAATTCATATAGAGAGAAGATCTAGAATATGTTTGTTTCGCTAAAGACAAGGAGTTACGAATGTCGTAATGTGAGGCCTTAGCATATTGAATCGCCTGGCTGGATGTGAGGGAGAGTTTGTTAAGTATTTTGAAAAAGAAGATAAGGTTAAGTTTGAGTCTCCTCATCCATAAAGGGTCAAGCCCTAGTTTACTACACCTCGAATTATATGTCAAGACACTATCAGGTCCAAGAGTACGAAGTGTAAATCGTCTCTGTACTGATTCCAGTCTTAATTTATCCTTTATGCGCGTGCTACTAGGGAGAAACGCGCAGTATTCGAGGAGTGGTCGAACACAGACTTTGTACATTAGAATACGAGATTCGCTGTTATGAAGGTTTCGAGTTATGAAACCTATAAGGCGTTGAGACTTGGACGTTTGTTTCATTATCTGTTCAGAAAACGACAAGTCTTCGGAGTACCTAAGTCCTAGATCTACTACTGTGTGTAACCTAGATAACATTTCCCCATTTATGGTAAGATTGAGGTTGAGTGATGTATCACCGAAGCATAACCAACCACATTTAGCTGTATTGAGCTCCAGTTTCCATTTCGAGCACCACTGTGCTACCTTGTTAAGCTCCGTGCTGATACAATTTTGAATATTGCTCAGCTCATGTGGAGAAAATGAGTACACCACCTTAAGATCGTCTGCAAACAAAAAGGACTTACCCACACTAAAACACTCACAAATATCATTAATGAAAACTAAAAAGAGCAAAGGACCTAAGACACTACCCTGAATTACCCCACTTCTAACAGGGACTGCGTTCGACAATGAAGAGTTGATTTTAACTATTTGATGTCGATTGCTGAGGAAGGAATCAAACCAGGCTAGTAACGGGTTTTCGACCCCATAAGATGCGAGTTTACCTATGAGAAGTTGGTGGTTGACCATGTCGAAGGCCTTAGAAATGTCCAGGTATAGCACTAATACTAGATATCCTTGGCTACGAAGCGAATAGACTAAATTAAAGAAGTCAAAATGACATGTCATACAGGATCTATTTTTAAGAAATCCATGTTGCGAATCATCAATAAATTGTTCAGTCAATAAATAGTTGGATAGTTCGTCACTAATAATTATTTCCATAATCCTAGAGATAACTGGAGTAATATTTATTGGCCGATAGTTGTTCATGTCAGTCTTATCTCCGGATTTGTAACGTGGTATGATGTACGCGGTTTTCCAACGGTCAGGATAAGAGCCTGATTCTATAGAGAGAGTAAACAGCTTAAGGAGAAGAAGTGGAATATCTGGACCACCATATTTGTAGAGAAATGATGAAATCACGTCTGCACCGTGACCTTTCGAAACCTTGAGCTTATTTATAACCTTACTAATTTTCAGACATGTGAAGGAGATAGATTTAATTGAGTGACCAGTCATGCATATAACTCTAGAAACAGAGCCATTTAAGGATTCTTTGCCGTTTGCAAAATTACCACTGAAAAGGTCTGCTATAGTTTTTGGGTCATATATAAAACTATTATTATGCAGGATGCATGGTATATCAACCTTTTGAGTTGATTTAGCACGTTTATTGTAAAGGTGGATTAGGTTTTGCACTTTTGAGCTAGTACGTAGTACTAATAGCTCTTCATTGATGGCTTTTAACCTATGTTTCTCTCTAATTTGGTTAAAAATTATTGTTATTTGTGTGACTGCCGTGAAGTCGTTAGATTTAAAATAACGTTTCTTTAGGCGTCTAAGTTTATTACAATATTTAGCTGGTATATATAATTCGTAAGGTTTACTAATCCTGTAAGTCTTAATTGGTGCACAGGAGTCTAGACAAGAGTTAACAATGAAATAGAATATGTTGATGGCATCTGTTAGACTATAACATGATAAGAATTCATCCCAGTCTGACAGTTTGATCAGTGAGCGCAAGAGGTCCCAGTCTGCATGCTTATAGTCTCTATAATTGCAGGTTCTTTGAATTGGTCGGTTGTAGGAGGGATAGATGGGGAGAGCACAAGCTACTATCCTATGATCACTGCTTTCAAACTCGTTGTATACTTGTACAGATAGGGGAATGATATCTCTACTAAATATTAGATCAAGTGTATTATCACCCCTTGTTGGGGTGCGAACCCACTGTGACCAGCAGTACAGATTAAGGATTGATAAAAATTCATCATTGCTAGACTGACAGCTACCGGTACTCCAGTTAATCCCAGGATAATTGAAATCGCCAGTGATAATCTTAGCGCTGAAGTTTAGAGTAGATGCGTGTATAAATGCATTGATAATACGATCATTCAAATTATCAGTACTATCAGGAGCTCTATATAAACAACCTAGGAGTAGACTATGGTTTAGGGTATTGATTGATATCCAGATCGATTCTGGTAAACTATTCAAGATACTATCTTCAACTTTATTAGTTGTTAAGGTATCCAAAGCAAATATAAGACAACCGCCTCCTCGCTTAGATTCTCTGTCACAACGATAGAGTCGATAGTTTTGGATATTTAATTCGGAATCGGCCATTGCTGGATAACACCACGTTTCAGTGATAAGTATAAAAGAAGGCTTGGCTAGGAAGGCTAAGGTTCTCAAGGTTGAAATTTTGTTCAGAAGTGAACGTGCGTTAATGAGTAATAAGTTTAAAAAGGGAGTGTGTAGTGTAAAAAAACCGAGAGCATCCTTATCGATGGTATGAGTTCTAGCTATGCCTGGACTATGGTTTAATGTGTTTGCCGGATAGCATGGGCTATAGCATGAGCGAACTGTAGTGCTAGTGGAACAAGGGATCTCTGGAGGCCGAAAAAAATCCTTATTTTGGCAAGGTTCAATAATTTGTTGTACTTGTTTTGGTGGACAATTAAGACAGGTGCCTCCATGTTGGGGTTGCGTTGATGGTGCATAACCTAGTATACCATCTTCTCCACTGCGAGAGTGATGATAAGAGTTACATCTTGCAGGTTTATTATTTATTACATATGGGGGAAACCATGGGGCACGTTGGTTTATTGCCGTCTGTCTAATAGTAGGCCTGCTTACATGATGATTGTAGTGGCCGTCTCGTGTAACGTTTGAACGAAATGTGTCCTTATAACCTCCCTTACGATGAGTAGGGTTAAGCATAGTTTCAGAAATTATACTTTTGTTTGGTAAAGCCGTTGAAATATTTTTGGTAATCGGTTTAGAACTAGAAGGTTTTTTATTTACTTTCTTCTTAATTGGTATATTCTTTCTAGGTTTAGCAGTGTTTTTATGAGCCTTCACAATAGAATCAGGTGTTTGATTTTGGGCTTCCGATATTACACTGGAAAGAATGACATTAGAGTCTCCATCAGATATGTCCTGGTTATCTAGGGCCACTAGGGGTATGAGAGGCAAACTAACACACTGCATTGGTATATCAGTACACTGACTAACATGAGATAGATTAGCTGCACCAGTGGGTTCAGCTGCTGGCGCGATCACATTTGTTGTGACCTCAACAATGTTATTTTCGTTTATGGTACGCTTTTGTGTTAATCTTTGATTGGTGGTTTTGTCTGAGACTATACGAGCGTTTTTAAACTTCGTATGCGCACAGACTAGCTGTTCAGATTCTATCAAACGTTCCGCTAATAAATGGGAATCGAATCTAAACAGGATAGGGCACGAGTATTTTTGATGCTTTTTGTTAAGTCGGATACATTGGCATGGACTGTCCTGGAGGTTAGCTGTCTTTAGTATCGAGTTTCTTACAGTTTTAATGGCAACTTTGTCAGGTATATTATATATAATCACGTTATTTCGTGAGATTATTCGCTTGGTGACTTCGCTAGCTATCGAGTCAATAACGGATTCTACTTTGATCCTGTCTTCGAGTTCAGAAGTAACTATATCCTTTGACAACAGCAGTCGAAGGGGTGACAGTGTCTTTAGTTCTAGTTTAAGATCATCATGCTTTAATAAAGAGCCCGCAAGTGACTCCACTTTAGAACGCATATCACTTAATTGCTTATAGACAGCGGCTAATTCGCTCTTAATAAGATCGATACCATCTGTTCGTGAGTTAGAACTCATTATTAAGTTAGACATAGAGTCATCCAGCAGCATGTGTGGAATAAGTCCACTCCCACTATTATCTGGTGCAACAGGAGTAGCAGAGCATGGGGTATAGGTAAGACCAGAGTTGTTAATATCTGAAGAAATAGGACTTTTTCGAGCACGTTTTTGTGTCAGTCGAACCATTTCTCTTCAAGGGTTAATTGAATGTTATTATTGATTTATAAACTAGGGTTTAACTATATATAAACACTTTATAATAAATACCGTGTCAGAGTAACGCAAATTTCAAGCGTACCACAGATTTGTTGTTTTAAGGTGACTTAAAATTATCAGAAACTTGTAGTGTTAACGAATCCAAGCTGCCTGATTATATTATAAACTGAAATTCAAACATATTTGTCTACATAGCGTTAATTTTTATAGGAGGCTCCGTAGTTTTGATTTTAAATGTTTGTTTGACCAACAACTACCTGATTGTTTAGTTATTATACTAATGTAGCATAATGGTATCCAGATTCGGCGACTAATATGACAGATCAATTCATAAACTCAAATACGTATAGCAATAACGGTTATGATGGGCCCGGTGAAGAATGTTAAAGGTGATCCAAATGACTTAAATTTAAATAACACAGAGATGTAACGCAACACACGTACAGACCACATTACCTTCAGCTTGGTGAGGAGTATAAAAGTTTGAAAATAAGCTTGATCAAAAAACTTTTTCAAAGTTAAGAGGACTTGTGGAACTACAGTTAGGAATATGACGAGTTATAAACTTCCCATAAGAAGTTACAATGATACATGTGAACAATCAGAGTACTAATAGAATAATGCGTTTACATAAGTAACAATCAATCGAGGAAGTTAAAGAAAAAATGAGGATTAACAATGGACTGGGTTCCTTTAGTTTGACTTGCCAATGTTGAATTATGGTCTACTTCGTGATCAGCACTGCTCCAATAATAAACCCAATCCTAAGATTGTAGGTTTGTAATGACTTGACTACCTAATCTACAAGATATTACGTGGAAGTCACACCATTGTCTACACTGACTCATACGATCATTATTATTATGGCTTTATTCGATATTATGATCTGGTACAATATAGAATTCTCAGCACGAGTTATTTCAACGAGTTTTTTACCGAAAAAACAAAAAAACAGAAAAGAAATGAGAAAAGGTTTAAGAAAATCTGAGTCTGTACAAATTATCGAATTTGCCTAATAATGCAGGTTATTTACTAAGTCAACTCTAACAGCCTGTTCGTCACAAAGTAAATTTGCTAGGTAAGGTATTGCAGAACTTTTATAGATTTGCTCGCGTGCACGGATTTTAACTTATTTACGTCTCGATCTACCAGAAGTTATACAATGATAAAGATATGAATGAAGTGGATGGTTAGTATCTGATAAGATAACACCTGCCAAGAGTTTGCAAGACTTAAGATGTCTGTCCACAAGCATATTAATAATGACTTCAAAAGATTCACCACATACCTTGCAAACTGCCTACAGCACTCTCCGCAAAACAGTAAGGTCTTTTCTCAAAAGCCCGGGAAAGAATGATGGAGAGCAATATAGAATTATAGGTAATATGCAGGAATTGACAAATTGTAAGAGTAAATGGCGAGTAATCCCAAAAGCATGCAGCCTCTTTATGTAGTATGTCAAATGGTAAACTTTTTTCTATAACAGTAAAACATGAGAAGACCAAGAAAGATCAGAGGAAAAAATGACACCAAGATATTTGACCTTCGACACTGTGTTTATTAAGCAGTCTCCAATAGCACAAGCATTATGTGATCCCAAAATAGAGTGTAGGTTCTGTCCATGTCTCAAGCTAAAGTTAACAGCTTGATTTAGATAGATAAAGTAAGATACTATTACCAACAGACCACCTTTCAATACGAGATAAAAACTCATTCATTTCTATGGGATGTAAGGAGGTATAAATTGGCACACATACAGTGAGGTCGTTCGCACATTTCACAAAAGTGTTATACAGTGTACTGTTCTCTTCCAGAAAGGTAGGAACATAGCCAGTTGGTTATCCAGCTGTCAGTGTCGTCGCTGATCAGCTTGTTAAGTAAGAGGTGTCTTGGAATAGAATCAAAAGCAGAAGTGTAGTCCAGGAAAGCGCATCGAATATACTTCTTACCCTTTTCCAAGTTGAACACCACATTGTGATTCAGAACAGCAACGGCATCTAATGTGCTTCTTTTGCATTTGTAAGCAAACTGATAGGGATCATAGTGCTCTTTTATTGCAGGTTGAAGTGGGAGTATCAGTAATTTTTCCATTATTTTGAGGAAAGGTGAGGTTATTGCAATGGGTCTAAGTTTCACATTTTTATCACCAGATACTTTCTTAGGCATAGAGATTATCTTCATATTTCTCCACATTTTCTATATGAGATTAGTTGAGAAGGATCTGTTAAAGATATTCGTTAATGGATAACATAAAACATCAACACATTTTTTTGAAAAAGATGTTTGGGATTCCATTAGGTCCTAAACATTGGGATGAATTAAGTGACTGGAGACATTTTTGGAGACCATTTTCAGCGAAACTAGGAACACAATTATTCTCCAAACCTGTGGGTTTAGGGAGCATGACATCAGATGACTGACGTACAAAGGACTTATTTAAATCACAAACATTCAGCTGGTTGTTGCTTCTAGTCTGCCTGTCCCCTATAATTTCTTTAAAGAGTTTCAACATACTTGGAGAGCTTTTACAAGATAGGAGTTTCTGAGTAAACACAGAGTTGAGACGAATAATCTCTAGGTTTATTTGACCACTTAACTTGCGAACTTCAATAGTGTTTTTCTCCTTGTACATTCTTTCCTTTACCCTCCGTAGTCGTTCTAGTTGTGGAGATGTAAGTCGATCAAAACTTAAAAAGAAGGTTTCGGTAGGACTGCAAATATCAAAACAGAATTTATGATAACAGGTGATAACATCAGTGGTGTTTTCTAGTGAGTCGTACGATCACCAATATATGATTGAGAATACATTCAGGTTGGAGATAGAACAATATGTTTGATATGAATAAAATAATTGTCACACAGAATGACCAGGCTTGCAAGGCTGAGCCATGCCATCCGATGAGTTGAATTTTGAATGAATGTCCCAGCCTTCACCATTATTGACCTTCTTTTAGTGTTACATCTTGAAAGTTTATTCTCCCACTTATCTCATGTTCAGGTTGTAAGATCTATTTTGAAGGTTTCGCATGTGAAAATCCCTCCATGTATACATTTGCAACTTCTTAATGGTTTCTTTATTTGTACATATTGTTAATCTTTTTGACTCCGTTTGAGGCTGTAATGTCTCATTTCATAATAGTTTTCTCAATTTTATTGTTGCTTTCACTGGGTTTTTATGTTTTTTCTTGACCATCACACTATCCTGATCATGGTTGGACCCTTTCACTAGGTGTTCATCTCTTTTCTCTCTCTCTCTCTCCTTTTTTTCATTCTAAATAAATATTATTCTTAAGACTACGAAATTTTGGATCAAGACAACAACTTGTGTTACACTGAATTCAACTTATCAGACTCGTTTTATCTTCACCATGCATATACACCTCATACACATTGATTATCTTTTACACTTAATTGAGACTTTCATAGCATCACTTCAAACTATGTCTGCACGCACAAACACTTATTCTAACGTCAAATCTTACCGCAATAATAAATTATTTACTTATTAATTTATTCTGTTTTGTTTTATTTTTATTACTCGTTTTGCTATACATACATAGTTGTTTATTCTTGTTCTGCGTTTAGATATTTACGTATTCCGCGTCTCCTTTATTTCTATTTCCTTGGTTTCTTCCTTTCCTCCTTCAAAATCAATTCAAAATTCTTTCCAATTACGCAGAACCTGATTTATTATTACTATTCTATTATTAATATTTTATTTTCCTTTTCCTTCCTTTCTCAAACACGGCAGAAGTAATGCCAACATTATTGAAAATTGTGTATTATTGCATTTTTGAAGAAACCCGAAATGGTTTCTTCACAGCACTTATGTACCCATAAGGTGTTTGTGAATAATAATAATAATAATGACTGTATCTATGTTGTTTTAATTGATATTTTATCCTGGCGGCTGCAATATTGATTGTTTCCTCTTTGATTGTGCTTCTTAACTTGACTGGGATCGTGCATTTTGGTTGTAAACTGGAGCACTTTCCTAGAATTTGAAACACTTTGTGTTATAAAGAAACTCATTAGGTGGATTTTGAACTTGATCTATCCAGAAAGGATAGAATAACACTTACTTTTTGGATCGTTCGTTAATTTTCTTATAATTCTTATCAATTTGCTATTTATTGTAATTTAGATTGATTATTGTGGGAACAATTGTTGGTTGAATAACTGAGTGGTAATATTTGTTTAGGTAAAATTGTACATTTGTATTTACGATTAAATTTAGAACCGTTGTTACCCGATCACTTTGTTCTGATTTCGATCGGGTTGCGCCTAAATACATTTATTCCACGGACAGTTGTTCTTCACCCAAACGTAGTTTGGATTTTATCTCATGTTGAGGTTTGAGGATTGTGGTCATAACCAATACCGTAACAATTCTTCGATGTTTTAATATTCATCTTTTGTATCAACTGACTGGCGCTCTTAAATTTGTTTCTTTTACCATGTTGAGAGTTTGCACAGCATGTAAAAACACTTCGATTTTAGCTTGGTTTATTCATATACTTCGCACTCTCATTCTTCTTCTTATCATTCTGGTTACATTTCGAACATTCACTTTAACTTTCCAAACTCGAGCATACTAAACATTTGTTAATAGTACTATTAGTAATTATAATTTCGGTTTGTATGCATGTGATGAGAAACCGTGAATTACAACGAAATCACTTTATTCAGTTAACCTTTTTGTTATTGTTTTGTAGAAATTTTTTTCACGACGACCTATGTAGGCTTTCAGTTTTCAACCATGATTTAACGTTCAATTTTATTTATATGTCAGTGTTTATTTTTACGGCTAGAATCAGCTCTATGACTACTCAATGCCAAATCAAGTTGTATCATCTCGAAAAGAAGGTTGCTAAGTGATGAGTAAAATTTCTTCGGAAATTGACTGGCTGAAAAATTAATAAGAAGGAGGTGGTTTCAACTGGTTAGGAAGTGATGCACAGTGATTTTAAAAATTTTAGATTCATTCCTACCATTCAGAAAATGAGAGTTTCGTATGAGAATATCGCGGGTAAAATCAAGTGTAATGAGGAACAATTTAGTATAAGAATGCCTTGACGAAATTGATTTTGGGCGTACGCTTATAAAAGTTGGCAAACAGTTTAATGTGTGAATATTATAAGTACTTTATTTCTACTTTAATCACCAAATAAGAAAATCCTCAGTACGTTGAGAATGCTGATGGTATCACTATATTTGATCCTACTACATTGTATTTTAAGTCGCCAGACTTGGGATCAGCTTCGTACAAAGAACAGCCATATTCTCCCCTGACTTGAGTTTCCTGTGCATTGCCACTCTGAGGCAATTTCAAGCAGTTTTATCCTCAAGTCCTACTGCTTTGTATACTACTACAGGTAGTTTTCTCTGTAATATTTTCATTGAAAAGTTTGTCAATGCGTCTACAGTACTGATTGTTCCTGTATTTCTTGACGCAGATTACTTATGCTGTCTACAAATCGCGCTTTAACCGAATATTAATTCTTGGAGGAACTCCTGAATAAGCGAGCTCCATTGAATCCACGGAACATCGATATAGACGTCACTTCACCAACAAACAGAGAATTCAGGATGTCCATGGGGCTGTAGTGCACTAATTTTTATTCATAATATACGCTTATTAGTAAAAATGTTTTTTTTTTGGAATAAATATATATGTATGAGCATATTCAATTTTTTATAACATATAATACAAAGTGAGATAAAGTTTCTGTCTTACTTATAATAGACGTTTAAATATTGCGGAAATCCTACTCTTCTTCCAGAACGCATTGTTCCAAGGTTCGTTTTCAGACGCTGACAAAGTATCAACGTGCGTCTCGGCTGTCGTGTGAGGTACTACAAGTGTGGGGGCCATGTCGTTCGATTGTACAGAGGGAAACTCGACGTAGATAGGATTTCCTTCTAAATATGCTGCTTTGAGGCGATCAATACTGATGCTATCGTTCGTACCGTTCTTATCGACTACATAGTACTTAGGTTCGCGTTGAAGAACTTTGAAGGGTCCTTCGTAAGCTGATTCGAGAGGTCGTCGATGTGAGTCTCGACGAACGAGGACATGTTTACTATATCGTAAGTCAGGTTGAACGAAAACATCAGTTGATTGAGGTCGAGTCTAAGCAGGCTTAACTGAACGCATTGCGTTTGTAAGCTTGCTCATGTAGGAGTTTAGATCCATGTTCGTTGAAGAAGACGAAGGACCCACGAATTCTCCTGAAAGTCGGAGTGGCGTTCCATAGACGAGCTGAGATTCAGCGAATCCAATATCAGTTTTCACTGCATTGCGGATACCAAGTAAGACGAGTGGAATGGCGTCGGTCCATTGTGAAACGTTTGCAGCTGATAGATAAGCTTTTGGTTGTCGGTGAAAGCGTTCTACCAACCCGTTTGATTGTGGGTGGTAGGCGGTCGTTCGGAAGCGCGTGATTCCTAATAGCGTGGTCAGACAACGGAAAAGTCCAGATTCGAACTGGCTTCCGCGGTCTGTAGTGATGGTTGAAGAGCAGTCAAAATTTGCTACCCATCGTCCGACGAAGGCGCGAGCCACTGTTTCAGCGGCAATGTCCTTAATAAGTACTGCTTCAGGCCATCGAGTGAAACTGTCTACGCAGGTAAAGAGATAAGAGTATCCATTTGAATCTGGTAAGGGTCCTACCAAATCCAGATGAACGTGGTCGAAACGAGCATTAGGGGTTTTGAAAGAGCCTAAGGGACATTTGTTGTGTCTAATCACCTTAGATTTCTGACAGCTTACACAGGGGCGTGCCCACTCCCTCACGTCTTTATTCATACCAGGCCAACAAAAGCGTTCGGATATAAGTTTGACTGTTGCACGAGCACCTGGATGAGAAAGGTTGTGCAACGTATTGAAGACGTTGCGTCGATAATGTTTTGGTACGATTGGACGATCCCTACCTGTAGATGTGTCACAGAGTAAGGTTTCCTTACCTGTTCCCATCTGCTTAATACTTAGTTTAAGAGTTGTCGAGGATAACTCATGCTGAAGGTCAATGTCTTCCTTTTGAAGCTTAGCGAGTTTAAGAAGGTCGATTCCTTGGAAACTGTTCAAGGAACTTATTCGAGACAAGGCGTCTGCGACTACATTGTTAGCTCCAGAAATGTGTTGTATGTCTGAAGTAAACTGCGAAATGTAGTTGAGTTGTCGAGACTCTCGCGGTGAGTACTTGTCTGAAGATGAACTTAGGGAGAAGGTAAGAGGTTTGTGATCGGTAAAAAGCGTGAATTCTCTCCCGTCGATGGAATGTTGGAAATGCCGTACGGCACAATACATAGCTAGGAGTTCCCTACCGAACGTGCTGTACCTAGATTCCTCGTCTAGCAACCGTCTCGAGAAAAAAAAGGTTGCCACGAGTTGTTAACCCATTGTTGTAAGACTACTCTGATTGCTGAGTCGGTTGCGTCTACAGCGATACTAATGGGCGCTTGAGTGTCCTGATGAGCAAGCGGGGTTGCCCTAGCGATGTGTTCCTTAACTGTGGAGAATGCTTTACGAGCTGTGTCGTCTAAACAAATTGATTTTGCATTTCCACGAAGATGGTCGGTTAACGGTTTCATAAGAGATGCGCATTTGGGTATGAACCGTCTATAGAAACTTACAAGTCCGTTAAAAGTTCGTAAGTGCTTGATCGTGGTCGGTTCTGGGTAATCCAGAATGGCCGCCACTTTGCTCCTAAGGGGTCGGATGCCTTGGGCATCAATAGTGTGTCCTAAGAAGTCTAAGGAGTTAGTTCCGATTTGGCATTTCTGAATGTTTACAGTAATGCCATGCCTTTGGAGTCGATCGAAAACAATGTCCAGATGCTTGAGATGCGATTCTCTGTCCGGACTTGCTATTAGACAGTCATCAACATACGCATGTACGAAGTTGAGACCTCGGAAGACGTCGTCTACAAACCTTTGGAAGGTTTGAGCCGCATTTCTTAAACCAAAAGGCATTCGCAAGAATTCGTAAAGACCAAAAGGAGTGATGATGGCGGTTTTAGGAATGTCGTCAGGTGCCATCGGTATTTGGTTATAAGCTTTAACCAAGTCGATTTTCGAAAAGACAGTTGTACCTTTCAAGGTAGCTGTCAAATCGTGAATATGAGGCAATGGGTAACGATCGGGAATGGTTTTTGCATTCAGACGCCGATAATCACCAGTTGGCCGCCAATCATTGCTGTCCTTTCTAGGGACCATGTGCAATGGGGATGACCATGGACTATTCGATGGTCGAATTATACCTAAGTCTATCATATGGTCGAATTCGTTTTTGGCTAACCCAAGCTTTTCGGGAGCGAGTCGACGGGCTTTCGAGAATACAGGTGGTCCTGTAGTCGAGATGTGATGTGTAACATCGCTGGTTACACAAGGCAATTTCGATTGCGGTTGGTATATCCCTGAGTATTTGTCCAGTAATGACTGGTACAAGGGGTTTATGGTGTGTTTAATCGTGACTGGGGATAACCTGCAACCAGAACAAGGAGTTACCAAACAGATAACTTAGTGTTTCCGTCTATTAACCTTCGTGAGCGTGTGTCGATGAGTAGATTGTGATATTGTAACAGGTCTATACCAATGATTGGCATGGAGACATCTGCAACCACGAAAATCCAGTGTATGGGTTTGCGTAAACCCACGTTAAGGTAGACGTACCTTTTACCGTAAGTAGCGATCGGCTTTCCGTTTGACGCCTGTAAACTTAAAACAGACTCGCGAAGTCTGTCGTCGGGATTTGCTGGAAGAACGCTAACTTCTGCGCCAGTGTCGACAAGGTAGCAAACTTTCGTAGTCACATCCGTGACGTATAACAGACGGCTGTGTTCGCCGGCTACGGTTGCCGTTAACGCGTGCCGGCTGGGAAGTTTCCCGAAATCTTATTCGTGTCAGTCGCTTTAGACTTCGGGTAATTGCAGGGCTTCCTGCAATTTCAAGAAGATTTACCGTAGTGGTTGTGATACCAGCACCAGTCGGGGTTGTCTGTCTCTCGTGGTCGAGAGGCAGATCGCTTACGTGAGACACTTCTACGCGGGGTTTTTGACCGACTACGTTCATTACGAACTCTAAGATATCGTGTAAGTGTGTGACATAGTTCAGCTATGTCAGTCGGGGTCGTTTGAGGTTTCTCCTTGACGGAAAAAACCTAGGCCTTAGAAGATTTAGTGATTTCTAAGATTCGGTCAGCAGATGCAGCCAGCTCATCTATGGCGTTGTTTTGAAATGAAACAAGCACTGCCTGCACCTGATGAGGAAGTTTGGACAAGAAAAGTTGTCTGAATAGACCATCATCGAAAGTTCGTTGGCCGATAACCTCTCTCATTCTTAGCAACATGTCTGTCGCAGAACCCTGTTGCAAGTCGATGTTATGGAAGAGTTGGTCTAACCGTTGTCGGTCGGTCAGGTCTCCACGTTTTAGAATCGAACATTTGAGAGTTTCGTAAGGATCGGGAACATCACTAGTAAACATACTAGGTGTTACGTACCTGTTAAACTCGCGCTGTAACGCCTTAACTACCGCGAGGAATCGTGTGCGCGAGTCCGTGATTCCGTGCATGCAAAAATCAGCTTCTGCGTAGCAGAACCAGGACTCGATATTGTCGGGCCAAAATGGCGTTAACTGAATCGAAATAGGGGGAATAGACTTTAACTTAAAAACCTTGGGTGAGTGTTCCGTCATAGTAATATAGATAACGAAAAATGTCTAATTAAAATATATCCGGGAAAAAAAAATTCGCGAAAAAAGTATATCACAATATATAAAATTCAAATAAAGAATGACAATGAATAATAATATTCCAAAATGGAACAGACTCACAGTATATTGGCTTGGTGTACCAGATCACGTTAGGCTCACCAATGAGGATACAACGGATATTCTAGTTTTGCAACTAGCAACCAGTAGTATCTTCTATAATCGTTCGTTCCCAGTCGAATAGAAACCGGAAGTCAGATGAAGAGAGACAGGAAAGATATATTTGATTCGTTACCAATATATCGAGAGACTTCGTTCTTAACTGGCTGTTGTAATATAGGAGCTGTGTCCCACGCCGTGTTGCAACGTGATCTGGTGCGGATGCATGACCGAAAGCCTTCAGCTAAACAAGTCCACTTAAACAACGTGGTCAGCATCCAATGTCGAACACTTAATGAGCTATTGATTTTGGGGATTTATTTACAGCTACAAACTTAAAGAGAAGGTAAGAGGTTAATGATCGGTAAAAAGCGTGAATCCTCTGCCTTCGATGGAGTGTTGAAAATGCTGTACAGCACAATACATAGCTAGGAGTTCCCTACCGAAAGTGCTGTACCTAGATTCCGCGTCTAGCAACCGTCTCGAGAAAAAAAAGGTTGTCACGAGTTGTTAACCCATTGTTGTAAGACTACTCTGATTGCTGAGTCGGTTGCGTCTACAGCGATACTAATGGGCGCTTGAGTGTCCTGATGTGCCAGCAGGGTTGCCTTCGCGATGAGTTCCTTAATTGTGGAGAATGCTTTTCGCATGGTGTCGTCTAAACTAATTGATTTCGCATTTCCACGAAGTTGGTCAGTTAGCGGATGCACGACCGAGCGCCTTCAGCTTAATGAGTCCACTAAAACTAATGTGGTCGGCATCCAATGTCGAACACTTACAGAGCTATTGATTTTGGGGATTTATTTACAGCTTCACTCGTTAACACACTAATCGGCGAAAGTATGACATACTGACGGCCTTGAACTAACCAGTCAGATTGAGGGTAAAAACACACCATGTGTGCACAGTTCGATATACTATGATAGATAGCCTGTATGTTATTGTGAACCAGGTGATATTTGACTGTATTCAATACTTAAAGTGTTTGGAATTGATGAGTATATCTAATACACATCAATAAAGGGAATTATTTATGGTGCTTAGGCAAAATTACACATCATATGTAATTAATTCATCCACCGTGGATAAATAAAGAAGTTAAGGAACTTCTTAGGCGTAGAAAAAAACACTGGAACATGTTCATCTCTACTAGCTTAGAACAGTACAGATCTAGTTATTGTAAGATTAGAAATAATTGTAAAGCGTTAATTAGTAGGACTAGACGGTCATACGAAAAACAATTGGTTAGGGATTGCAAACATAGTCCAAAAAGGTTATTCTCGTATATAAAGAGGCGGACTCAGAGAAGTGATGGAATACCATCACTTTTGATACAAGAAAATCCGTTAAGTTTGGCAAGAAATGATACCGAAAAAGCGGAAGCTTTTTCGGAATATTTCAGTAAAGTTTTTTCTACCAATAATGAGGAACGATCACCTATTCATTGTGATTGTGGCGACTTGTTGATGGACCCTGTAGTTATTAAGAAAGAAACTGTTTTAAGCCTACTTCAGCATCTCAAACCTGATGATATTCATCCTCGGATTATGAAAGCCCTCTCAGATGTTATTGCTGAACCCTTAGCGATACTGTTTGATATGTCCCTGCGGCAGTCCAGATTGCCCAGAGACTGGAATGACGCAATAATCAGTCCGGTGTATAAGGCTGGGAGTAGAGATTTAGTTAGTAACTATCGACCCGTCAGCTTAACTAGTGCAGTTGTAAAACTAATGGAAAAAATTATTAGGATGGCTGTTACAAACTACGTGGAAAGACATGATCTTTTGTCAAAGGAACAACATGGTTTTCGAAAAGGTCTATCATGTTTGACAAATCTTCTCATTGCAAGAGAAGATTGGGCTGAGGCAAAAGATCGCAATATTCCTGTAGATGTCATTTTCATAGATCTAAGTAAAGCCTTTGATAAGGTTTCCCATTCTGGTCTTAAATTAAAACTAGAAAGTTTTGGAATTCATTATGCAGTCATAGACTGGATAAGTGACTTTCTTCATGAAAGGAGACAAAGGGTAAGAGTAAATGGGGCTCTCTCATCGTGGGAACCAGTAAAAAGTGGCGTCCCCTAAGGCACGATTTTAGGTCCTCTTCTCTTTTTACTTTATATGAATGAATTACCAGCTATAGCTAAGTCATCCGTCCTACTATTCGCCGATGACATTAAGATTTGGAGACCCATATATAGTATGTCAGACAGAATAGTTTTACAGGAAGATCTTAACTCATTAGTGGCATGGATGAATGGGTGGTCACTAGAAGTAAACCCTAATAAAAGTGTTGTGATGCAATTAAATAACTACGATGATTCGTATCACTACACAATATGTGGACTAGTGTTGCCCAAAGTAAGAAACTATAAAGATTTAGGAGTCATACTAAGTAATGATCTCAAAACAACCAGTCACTGTAAGGCTGCTGCTGCAAAAGGCTATAGGGTATTATGGTCTATTCGTAGATCTTTCCGGTATCTGGATGGGGAAATGTTTAGATTATTATACCCAACTTTCGTACGGCCACATTTGGAATATGGGATTCAAGCAGCGAGTCCTTGTTTCAAATATGAGGCGGATATGTTGGAACGAGTCCAACGCCGCGGGACAAAAATGGTAAAAGGCCTATCTAGCCTATCTTATGAAGACAGACTGAGACACCTCAACTTATTTCCGTTATCTTACCGGCGAATACGGGGTGATCTAATATTGGCATATCGTATCCTGAACGATGACCTTGGTACTAACATGTCCTATCTTTTCCTCCCGTCTAGGGCTGATCATTTGAGAGGACATTCAAAGAAAGTCCAAAAACCGAGATCAAATCGTCTACGTTTGGAGTTTCGTTTCTCGCACCGAGTAGTGAATTACTGGAATTCTCTACCAGAACACGTAATATCAACACCTGTTGATATATTCAAGACGAGATTGGACCTCCACAGTGTAACAAACTGCAAGGATTAAAATAGGTCACTAGACCTCCTATCCTTATTACTGAAGACTAAAGACATATGTTGTGATTATCTGTGCTTTTGTGTACTTGTTGCATCAAAAAGCATTCTTGGGCTACTTCAACATGAAGTATTTCGGATAAGGTTTGAAATTATACTCATTGTTATCTTGTGGTACTTTCTTTCCCGTTGGCTCATTGACAAGTCAATTGACTTGTTCAGTTATCCATGGTGGACAGTTATTCGGTCTACGTGGTAACAGGTATGGTATAAACGAGAATGTAACTGAACCAAACTTGCCTTAAAATATGGACCATGCGTCTTCAACTAATGAGCTAGTATCTACTGACCAATCTGTCTTAGCAGTGCACACCTGAATGGCTGACATGTTGAAATGCCTATAGCTGAATGCGCTCTAAAATAAAGTCATCAGCTAAGCAGATTGGGCTGCGATAGATGACACCGAGTATAAATGTATGACCCCCAAATGCCCTGGTACGGCCGAGAGTGGGAAGAGTCCGCTCTCCCTCTCCAAATGCTCTCATATGGCCAGCGAATATATAGCCTCTGCCAGCGAAGTCCTACTCACTGCCTTCTCGTGGCGGGGGTGTTGTTTACGAAATTGAGAGGACAAAAAGCGAATGTCCGACGCTTTAACCGGGTTGGTGGACACGGAGAGTCCACCTAGGGGAGTTGGAAAACCCTGATTCCAAACCAATGGTGAACATGGGCTCCAGTATTCTGAGGGAACAAATGGCGTACGAATCAATCGTTGATTACCTACTACCATGGGACTGCATCTCCTCACGATGCTCCACTGCCTTGTGGATCAGATCTTTCGGTCAAAGGCTCCGGGTGAGGGCCCCTAAGAAAACCACTGCTTCAGTTCGGGCACCTGGGCAGTATCACAGCCCTCACACAAATCGAATGAGATTTGTATGGAGCATATGTATCTGGTGCTTCGTTGTATCAATATTTATGTGTTTAAATAAATAAATAAGTGTACGACATCCGATGGTCAGCTCACAGCTGACGAACTTCACAATTACCACTATCATGAGATTCGCAAGCACAGGAGTGGATATTTATGTTATTGGCTATGTATTAAAGGACGCTACCTCCCTTCCTACAATTATGTCTGCCACTTCTTAGTTAGTGGTATCCGGATAATTCTGGAGTAATACCGAAGTTATGGACTAACCAAGTTTCCATCACAGCTACAATGAGTGGCTTTAATTTTTCCACTAATTCTCCTAGTTCATAGGATTTACTCCTTAGAGTACGAACATTTGCATATAAAACTCCTAGGGAGAATGGCCTATCCACACAGGCCTTGGTAATATTCGCTTCGAAGTCCTGATTATTCGAAAATCCACTGATGGGAGATTTTCCTCACCATTTTGTCGGCGAGTTTCTAGTTCAGCTAGTGCTGTCTTCCTTCTTATTCTATCTTCTAGAGACATATCAAGTCTTATTTATTTATTTATTTATTTGAACACATAAATATTGGTACGAAGGGGCACCGAATACATATGCGCCGCACAAATCTCATTCGATTTATGTGAGGGCTGTGATACTGCCCAGATGCCCAGACTGAAGCAGTGGTTTTCTTAGGGGCCCTCACCCGGAGCCTTTGACCGAAAGATCTGATCCACAAGGCGGTGGAGCATCGTAAGGAGATGCGGTCACATGGTAGCCGGTGACCAACGATTGATTCACACGCCATTTGTTCCTTCAGGATACTGGAGCCCATGTGCACCATTGGTTTGGAATGAGGGTTTTCCAACTCCCCTAGGTGGACACTCCACATCCAGCAACCCGGTTAAAGCGTCGGACATTCGCTTTTCGTCCTCTCAATTTCGTAAACAACACCCCCGCCACGAGAAGGCAGTGAGCAGGACTTCGCTGGCAGAGGCTATATACGCGTGGCCATATGAGAGCATTTGGAGAGGGAGAGCGGACTCTTCCCACTCTCGGCCGTACCAGGGCATTTGGGGGCACATCAAGTCTTACTCGAATGTCGGTATTGTCGTGACTACGAGTACTACTTAACAGGAGATCACGCTTCCCCGACCCTAAAATTGCCTTGAGGAGTCTATATGGTCGGAGTTCGACACTCGTCGGTCCTCTTACCTGTTCTTACCAATTTTTTGACCTGGGCACTTTTAGAGTTATCTGGTAAGATGCTACGGATAGATTCTCCGAAATTTTCCAAATCATGTGCGTGTCTAATTTTGGGATCGGGATCGTTTGATTTTAGCAAACTACTTACAATAATATTCAATGAGATTAAATTCTTATCAACCACGTCAGGGTGGAGTTCTGTCTTACTATCAGACTTTGGTAGTGTATTTTGTGACTCATAATGGGAGTTCACCAAATGGGTGCCACTTACTGTTTTTTTTCCTTTTGCTTTTCTCCGTAATGCCATCCATTTTTCGTCACTCAGGACAACCACACCGGGACTATTAGGAACGGTGATGGTTTTGTCCGGGTCTCCAGTTTCTGCTGAAGATGCATGACTACCCATATCAAGTCCCACGATATACGAGTAATGCTTTGAAGGCACCTGTGATCGAATACTAGTAGCCTACGAATATCCTCTACTCTTACCGGTCATGTTCCACAGCCATAAAGTAGGACGGAACGAACTGCTACTCAGTAAACTCGTCATTTGTTTGGTAGACGGATATCTCGCCTACGCCATAAATGACACAAGTTGGCGAAAGCTAGTTGAGCCTTCTGTATCCGTGCTGAGATTTCGTCACACACCAGACCACAAGGACTGATGAGACTCCCAAGATAAGTGAAGCGGTCAACGCGCTCAACTATTTCACTCTCTATCATTAGTTCAGGTGCCGATGCAACCCAATCTTGAAGTAACATTTTGCACTTTGAGGGAGAGAATCGCATCCCGAACATGCCTGCATTGTTGCTTATAGTGGTCAGAAGACATTTTGTCAGCGTCTTCACCAAATAGAACTATGTCATTGGCATATTCTAAGTCAACAAGTGAGTCTCCTGGTAAGAGTTCAACTCCGCTAAATTTGGATGAGGAATGTGTTATTTTCTAAAAGCACGTCTACGACAAAGTTAAATAAGAATGGAGAGAGTGGATAGCCCTGACGAACACCACTTGAGGTAACCAATTCTGATGACAGTTCGCCATAAGCTCTAACTCCACCAGTTTTGTTCGAGTAGAGAGCCTTTATAAGGTTAATGTACTTCTTTGGTACCCCTTTCAGTGACAAACACTGTCACAGAACCTCACGATCAACGGAGTCAAATGCCGCCTTAAGGTCGAGAAATACTACGATTGTGGGTCGTCTGAATGTGTGTTTATGTTCTAGGACCTGACGTAGAGTGAATATCTGGTCTATACAACCACCTCCAGGTCGAAAACCAGCGTGGTTTTCTGTAGTTTGCTCTTCACGAGCTTTAGGCATGCTGAGACACCTCAACTTATTTCCGTTATCTTACCGTAGATTACGGAATGATCTAATATTGGCTTGTCGTATACTGAACGATGACCTTGGTATTAATGTCTTATCTTTTACTTCCGTCTAGGACTGATCATTTGAGAGGACACTCGAAGGAAGTTTAAAAACCGAGATCAAATCGTCTACTTCCGGAGTTTTGTTTCTCGCACTGAGTAGTGAATTACTGGAATTACCTACCAGAACATATCCCATTACCTACTGTTGATATATTCAAAACCAGATTGGACCTCCACAGTGTTACAAACTGCAAGGAATAATATAGGTCGATGGACCTCCTATCCTTCTTAGTGAGGACTGAAATTGTATATACTTCTTTCCCCAGCGGATTGTGTCGAAAATTTGGCACACACTGCTTGAGTAGTTAATGTCATTCATCCCCTAAACTAGAGGGTCTAGTGAAGGTCTGTTTTGTTCATTCTTTTTTACTTACATTCTAAATCTCAATCCTAAGTTTCTTAAGTTTGCAATGAATTGTGTCATAGCTGACATTGATTTGTGCTATAAACCCTGACCCAAATTCATAAAATCTACTAAAATCTCCAGTTAAACTCTTAACTCCGACCTTTTTTGCAGTTCAAATGATATCAGTTGGTGACGAAAACTCTGGTTTGATAACCCTGTGGGGTTATAGAGTTATAGCTCACAATACTATCTCGAATTATGATATATATCCTTCATTGAGGGTATCATTTGGGTTGTGTGTGTGTTAATTACCGTGGTCAATGCTGTTATCTTCTTTGTATTGTTAATTGTTTTATAACTAGGCAGAGTTTCCTGATTGACTGACAAGTCGTCCAAGGTCGTCAGTTTATTAACTTTTACTCACTAATCTATGTCAAGAAAAGTCGACTTTCGCTCATACATTAAGCTAAATGGTATGTGGAATGTGGATAGAATCATACTCAACGTTCTGATATTGTATTTGTCAAGTTCTTACAACTTTTAAGTGAATTATATGCAATTGAACTATAATTTAATGCATGATTATTGAAAATTTTATCCTTACAAACTTAAGTGTGAAATAGGTTCCTTTGGTCATTATACAGGTAAATTATCCTTAGTTTTTGAATGATTCTGCTCTATGATTTTCTTTATTTCTTTAGGTCCTGCGGATATTATGACACTTGGCAGTGTAGCTGAGAATCTTTTCCAACATTTTAACATTGATACCAAACAGTGGTCATACTCACGCATAACTGTCGCGTTATTAGCTCATGAATCTTTTGGGATTGGTTTAGCTGTGGGTTTCTGGATAATATGCTATAAAAAGCAACCAATTAGGTATCTCACGTCATATGCCCCCGTTGTCATACAAAATATTTATTCAAAGTATGATCCTACTCTCTCCCTAACTCATGTTTCCTAGAGGATTGAATTGGTCAGCAAGAAAACTCCGTCAGTTACCTTTGTTCGTTTCTTCACAGGCAGATCCTAATCGGATTCTCATTAGTGGAGCAGAGAGTTACGTACTTCGTAAAATATTGTCACCCCTTACTATTCCTGGGAAGATATACCTGGCTGTTTTAGTTTCCGGTATTGTCTGTTGAAAACTGGAAGCAGTCTACGTTTTTGTACAAAGTCATCATTTCATAAAAATACATATGCCGTTATTTATTTATTTGTGTCACGTATTCACTAAATAACACTTCTTGAAGTAAATGCTGATAATGTTTATAAAAGTAATTTTGCTACATGGCTTACTTGCCTAACTCATATGAAGGATAGTTAAACTGGGTTTACGTTAGGACATACATGCCCCCGAATGCCCTGGTACGGCCGAGAGTGGGAAGAGTCCGCTCTCCCTCTCCAAATGCTCTCATATGGCCACGCGTATATAGCCTCTGCCAGGGAAGTCCTACTCACTGTCTTCTTTCGGCGGGAGTGTTGTTCACGAAATTGAGAGGACAAAAAGCGAATGTCCGACGCTTTAACCGGGTTGCTGGATGTGGAGTGTCCACCTAGGGGAGTTGGAAAACCCTCATTCCAAACCAATGGTGCATATGGGCTCCAGTATCCTGAAGGAACAAATGGCGTGTGAATCAATCGTTGGTCACCGGCTACCATGTGACCGCATCTCCTTACGATGCTCCACCGCCTTGTGGATCAGATCTTTCGGTCAAAGGCTCCGGGTGAGGGCCCCTAAGAAAACCACTGCTTCAGTCTGGGCATCTGGGCAGTATCACAGCCCTCACATAAATCGAATGAGATTTGTGCGGCGCATATGTATTCGGTGCCCCTTCGTACCAATATTTATGTGTTCAAATAAATAAATAGGAAATGCTTGGCATGAAATATGCTTTATGGTGGTTCTCTACTCATTTATACGGTAAATAAGCTATCTAGATAGCGTTTCATTTCAATATCATAAATTACGTTCTCATCCAATTCATTACAAAACTTAATCAATAGTTCTTTATGCAAACATGTGACGTTCAGCCTTTGGTAGGTTTTGTCTAACCTGAAGGTACTTTGTTTGCCTAGAGGGTGTGTGAGGAAGAATTTGAAAAAGAGCAAGAAAAAGATTACCCGACGAATCAATGAGCTTATTGATACATTTGTGTTTAATAATGAAGGCAATCGACTGTCACCAATAAAACAGGCGCAATATTAAGCCAGTTTGATGATCGAAATTAGAATTGGTTGACGTTTGGTCTCTGATGAGCTACATATGTCCTATTTTGAAAACTTTCTGCGATGGATAGAATTATAAACAAATTTTCTACAAGTATGACTTAAGCTATTGAATGTTGCCGTCAATTAAGTATGACAGTTTGCATTTTAAATCAAAACACGTGAAGTAAGTGTTTGTAAATGGTAGATAACTGCAATTGACCAGGGTCCCTGAATCTTATGATCGAATTGTCATGAGGAACAAAATATCGACCGATTCCTAATGCATACCATACAATGCAATTGAGCAATAAATAATCAGGTCAACTTACTAGGAAATAACGTCAAAAAGCATATTGGTATTGGGGCTTTGTCACACTAGATTACTGATATTAAGATTAACATTTCCACTTAAAAATCAGTCATCATATGGCCTAAGAATTTCAGGTCTGATGCACAAGGAGACTGATTAATCCTAACTGCGGCTGGTTTCTAATAACGGATGGAGGGGATATTCAGTGAATCGTAGTTTTTGAAGTCTCCTCAACCACAATATGACCTACAAATAGGGGGCCGAAGAGATTGTTAATCCGTTCGCTATCAATAACATGTTTACTTTAATCTCAATTGTGTTAAAGTTGAGAATAATCATTCACTGAAAATGATAAGCAGTGAAGTATTTGACAAGATAAACAGTTGATTGACTAGTGAGTCATAAAACTTTGTCCTGGTTATTTAACTGAATAAGATCGGATAACACTTTCGGCCTACAAGGGATTCGCGAAATGAATGCTGACTGGGATGAATGAGAAGATATAATCTTCAAGAAATTTCATTCGATAAAAAAATTACATGACTGTTTATGTTAATTTCGGTTAGAATTTGGTTAAAAGGTTCCAGTTGATTATCTCCAGCCAACTGACACAGGCTGAAAGTATTTCGACTTCTAGAGCTAAATGTTAAGTACACTCTGTGTATGTACATATGCCTGTTTACATTCGGTAGTTAATTTATTCATTTTAGGTTTAGCTTAGAATTAAATATCTTCCTCATTAATAATAAAAAAATTGACTGGGTAAACAACAGTTCGGTATCGATTTCCAGTTAAATTGTTTTTTTCACCTACCAAGCATAAAAACTTAATTAGAATTCAATTAATACAATGCTGTGTTCTGAAACTAGCTGTAAGATTCAGTAGTTTACAAACATTGTAGCTAGGTTGTTAAGCCTAAATAAACAAAAGTCATCTAGTAATAGTTTTCCATACGTAATGTGTCGTTTGAGGGAACTGAAAGGTGGTTGACTGGAGGTTGTCGACAGGGAACGCTAGACCTGGGTTTCATGTTACCGTAGGACTTGTCACCAAGGTGTGCCTGTAATCTTCAAGGTACTAGTACCCACTGACGGATTCTATCTAATCTAGCTTCATAGTTTGGGAGGTTAGTAATGAAATATTCGGGTTGCGACTTATCTCCTGTAGGACTGAGATATTTACAATTAACTGACTTCTAAAATGGAGGATTACAGGTACTGTGAAATATTTGCAACATGTGTACCAAAACCAGTGAATTCATCATCACTTGATATAAAGACTAAAGAATATTATTCTATAGGTTGTTTGTATACCTCAAAGCTTACATTTATTGACAAGTAATTTGAGTGCTAATTAATTTAATAGATAGCTTCACCACTATTAGTGAGGAAATCTCCAAATTTCAGTACGAAGACCGATCAATACTTAACATTAATAAACTAAGTACTTCAGTAAACAATTGTGACTTTTATCGTCATTCAGTGGTAGCCTGTAACTGTTACCTCTTGCGGTATGGATGTTTTATTGATAAGCTATGAGAAAGGTTAAAGTAAAAAATATCGTCTATTAAAATTCGACAAGAACCTGACACATGAAATTGGTCACAACCCAATGATCAATCAATTTTATATACATCTCAGTCCTACATGAAGTCAGTCACGGCCAAGATAGCTCAGTGGAAACGTTTGTGATTGTAAAGCTGGGTGACGCTGGATCGAATCTGTTCCCTTAAGATTACTGGTACACTTTGATGACGAGTGCCAAATAACACGAAACTTAGGTCCAGAGCATCCTGTCAACTGTCTCCAACCATCACCTTACAACTACAATCGCTTTAAATTTGAAGGAGTTAAATATATGTAGTGATGATGGTAAACGCCCTTCCCTATTTTCTGGTATCTGCCCAAGTCTGTCTTTAGATAAAACTGACAGTTTATTTGATAGGTAGGTTTTCTTAATTAAAAACTACTATTTCAAAACCTTCAGAGATCCAGACTAAAATTCAATTGCTCCCCCTTGTATACAGAATTTAGTCTAATCTAACGAAGCAAAGCTAAATTTGATTAACTCAAAAAGGACAAAGAAAGCAATGATAGCAAATATTCGATATCGAAAATAAACCAAACAAACCATAAGGGGTTAT
The DNA here is from genome assembly GCF_000237925.1 of Schistosoma mansoni. Classification (NCBI taxonomy): domain Eukaryota; kingdom Metazoa; phylum Platyhelminthes; class Trematoda; order Strigeidida; family Schistosomatidae; genus Schistosoma; species Schistosoma mansoni. The sequence goes on along the minus strand of NW_017386028.1, from coordinate 1,160,620 downwards.
ATTTAATTTATAGACCTTATTCTCATTGGTTAGCGGTTACATTTTGTATAACCTTAACTGAAAAGCATTTACCATTTATTAATCAATAACTTAATGTATGAACAGTCTTTAAATATTGTAAGATGAAAATTTTATGACAAACAGCTCGAAATAATTTTATGAGTTATATATTTCCCTGTTCATAAAATAGACTTTTTATATCCAACCCTTTACTAAGTTCGCAGAAGGAAACTTTCTTATCAAACATAACAAAGTCGCCGCCACCATTTTGATTCTCATCAGTTGTAAGCTGAACCAATAATCTACCCGAGATTGGTGAAAAAATCTGTTTGGAAATATCAACCCATATGATCTCGAGCTGTTTTACTGACTTGTCTTTATTTGAAATCTTTCTATATTCCACAAGGGTTAGTAAAAACTGCTTACTTAAAAGTCGGTGTAAGCTTCAATTATACTATTTTCTTTCTTTGATTTAGTTTAAATTACAGACACATCGATAGAAGCGAATGTCCGGCGCTTTGACCGGGTTGGTGGACACGACAAGTTCACCTAGGGGAGTTGGAAAACCCTGATTCCAAACCAATGGTGCACATGGGCTCCAGTATCCTGAAGGAACAAATGGCGTATGAATCAACCGTTGGTCACCGGCTACCATGAGACTGCATCTCCTTACGGTGCTCCATTGCCTTGTGGATCAGACTTTTAGGTCAAAGGCTCCGGGTGTGCCCCCTAAGAAAACCACTGCTTCAGTCTGGGCATCTGGGCAGTATCACAGCCCTTGCATAAATCGAATGAGATTTGTGCGGCGCATATGTATCTGGTGCTCCCTTGTACCAATATTTGTGTTTAAATAAATAAATAAATCGATAGAAGAATCATTAAAAACCAAAAGTCAGTAACCCTTTGGTTATTTCAATTCTTAAACTCTCCAGTCTTCCCTACTCACTACCCTACTACAACAATCTAACCCAGTACCTTCATTATTTTTGGTCAACACTTTACCTTTAAACCATTGTGTTGAAAAATTCCATTATCCACATTCTCAACTTCCATCCATTTGTGATAATATAGCACAACCACTATCCAATCGCATTGATGATATCTGTATTCACTCCCTACATGATTGGATTCCATCAATTGTAGCTTTTCATTTTGATCTATTAAGGCATGATTAAGGCATGATAAACTAAACCAATTTATATATATATATATATAGATATATAGATATATATGATGTGCAGTGATTTCAATAAAACAAAGTTCGTATACAACTAATTGTCTAAGTTTTCATAAATAGGTCAACTTAAAGTATTTTGTACAATTATTATTGATGAACAGTCATTTAAAAAAAACATAACTGATAATATGCTACTAAAGAAAAATTTCATAATTCACTCTTTCCGGTTAGATTTTCTAATATAGACAATAATATAATAATAAGTTATGTGCTTTATAGAATTTCATTTATATTTCAAGGTTATAACGATGCAATTATTTAAATTAGACAAAACACAACAAACAATATACGCACTATATTCATTCAACTACCTAAGGTTACATTAACAAAACAACAACAACAGAAAACAGATTATTGTTATTATTACTATTATCATTATAATAACTATGAATGAAGTGTAGTAGTGGAGTACCACCCTGTTTGTATAAATAATTACCGATATTGATATAAGTTTTTTTTCCTTTAATAAAATAGGGAACAACGAATGATACAAGACTACATAAATTCATTTTTTTTATTTCATGTTTCAGTCAGCTACAACGTAGGACCAGGCACATATATGCATCGGTCCAAGTTGCCATATCTCGTTAGCACAACAAGATGAACACTGGATTCATAGAAGTAGTCAATTTAGTGGTGGTAGTATATAAAAGATAGGTTGTATATAAGGATATAGTATAGGAAGGAAGAAAGTTATGAAGCAATTTTAATCTCAAGGTTTAAGGGAAGATAAAGAGTGTATACACCTACGCCATTGTGATCGATTCTGAACCATGTCACCTAGAGTCTCCAACCATTGGTTACGATAGTCACGTGGACCCCAACCAAGTAGTCTGCATCTGCCAACATAGCTCAGACTAGGAGTTAGTGACTTCATGCTCTGATGCCACGTTTTGGTTTGGCCGCCCCTAACTCTCTTCCAATCATCCCCAATACTAGTCAGCATAGCGCGTCGTGGTAATCGGTGTTCAGACATACGTAACACGTGGCCTAACCATCTCAGTCGATGAAGATTCATGACCTCATCAACTGAATTACAGATATTTCTTCGGTGGGGAGAGATGATCATTTAGTAGATAATACGTATTATGCAGAAACTGTCAACATTTGTAAATTTCAACCATTTATACAATCTACCAATGACATAAAATTTGAGTAACATAATCGTCAACGAATAGGCTGGAGGGTTTGTAGTTCTCATCCTTTATGACTAGGCCAATTAAGAAGTTTGCAAGTACATTGATCTTTTCAATACACGAAGAGTCTTAAACGTAAAATGAATATACAATCATCCAAGCGTTACTGTTCATAGTGAGAATTCCCAATGAGGCAGAATGGACCGTACAATTCCCCTACGTGGGTTCTTTATACCTACTAATCCAGTTTAAGTGTCAGACGTTTGCTTCTCATTCTCGTCAACAAAACTCTTGCTACGTAAAGACGATGAGTAGGACTTCCCTGGCAGAGGCTATGAAAGTATGGTCATTTAAGGGGATTTCGAGAGGGAGCAATGACTGTTTAAACCCTCACTTGTATCAGGGCATTTGACGACATGGAGTTTCTCAACTTGAATTCATGCCTTGTGCCAAGTCCCATACTCTGCTTGTCAGCTAGTAAGCAAATGCGCTCAGTACAAAACATACGAGTTCTTTAAAAGATTTATTCATATTAAATCTTATACAACAGAAAATCAATTCTGATAAAGAGACCCAGAGCAAAGACAGTAAACGCGTATTTAGAATTTGTACACAGACCAATCAAGTAAGCCAATAAACGCGATAATTATTATAAAAAAGAAAATAATTTTTTATTCTTAATCTAGTAAATAAACAGGTAAATTTGGAATTAACAAGAAATAATATGTTATTGGGTGTTTTGTATTGTTTAAGCTAGATAGTTTAATTGCGGAGCTTTCATTGCCGTTTTATGTGGAGTAGGCGCTGATGTTGTCCATAACGACAATGAAAGCATCCACCTGAGCTGCAACGCTTATCCATTATTTCACAGTCATATATGTCACTAAATAGAGTTAGAAAACATGGTTGGTGACAAAGAAAATAGTGCATCATATAACCAATAAGAAACTGAACGTTAGATTCAATAGGAATCCTGGTTAGAAAAGAGGAATATACCTAGATAAAAGGGTTTATCAAAAGTGTAAATAACATGTCACTTTTGCTCTACACAACCTGTACACCAGAGATTTCTGTTTGTATTCATTAAAGACTGCAATGTATTCCGTAGCAAACGTAATTCAGTGAGAGTTGTAGGTAATAGTTTTACATCTTCTGTTAACTTTTTCATTATCTGAAGGCGTGATACACAAGTAGATGATGATAAACGCGACGATACTGAACTATCGAATAATAAATGATTCGAAATAAAATTGTCATAAGGGAAAGCCAATAAAAAACTGGCTGTTAGTAAGCAAAATCTTAGCCCAGGATCGGATAAGACTGTGAAAGGGCAATCATCAGTGGGTTTAGTCCAAGAATCTGGAGTTGAGATAGACAAACGAAAAGTACCGTCAGAAGTCAACCACGTCAAGTATTCCTTGTTCATTTTCAACATGAAATCAGTAACTATATGACCGAGTGTTGATCCAATGAGATCACGTAATATATCATGCGTAGAAAAGTTCACAAACTGACTATCAGTATTGTTTAGTTGAGTATCTGATAATGAAGTCGTGAAAGGATGAATGACGAAAAAGAAACTAGTTGGTCTTAATTGGTCGATCTCATTAAACAGATATGTCAAAGCTTCGTACCAAAAGTGTGTTGAAAGTTCGTTGGGAACTTCTGAATCACATCTTAGCCAATCAACCCATCGATCTACCAATAATTTTAACTTGTAACCAGTAGAATTTGGATCACGTAAGACAGATGGAGACGAATAAGCCTTTGAAATGGAAATAAAGCAAGATAAAAGTGCTGAAATATGTATTAAGTATAAGTATTAAGTCTACAATTTTCACTCACTATACACATGCATACCAATGAAACTTGTCCATTACATTAGTTATATAAATACGGTTGTAAAGCTTTTGATAATGAAATCGTTCAAAAGGAAAGTCTCTTTGCTGGAATAATTGTTTTACTTCCGTTTTTTCAGTTCATAATAATATTTGCATAATTACTTATCTACCTTTTCTCTCTTGGTGATTTATTTCCTCGAGCTTATTATGTCGGATGGGAAAACAGGAATTTATACCAAGGTACTAAGGCAAAAGTTGTTCATTGTAGATCAGAGCTTAACTTCATTGGCGCTTAGAGACCTACAAAATCCATATTTTCGAATTGCTTATACTTCAATTGACTTCTAACTAAGCTTGTTTTAGTAACTAATATATAATGTACACCACTATTTCACTGTAAAAAAAACTCTGAAAACTTATTTTCATCTTATTTTACTAGTTTGGTTTCATGACCAATTATAACTTGACCATGTTGTATTATTAAGCCTCACTAACTGATTGAGAGTTTGTTTGTTCAGCAAGTCATAAACCAAAACATACACATGCACACTTCTGTTTCAAGTCGTTTTTGTGTATCAGTTAACTGGAACTAGACTTATCTAGATTTTTACAGTGAACGATACAAAGCGTAGAAAGTTAAGAGATAAAATTGCGTGCGATCCAACGACAGACACTTGGAAACTATGAAAGGTTATTTGGTTATTTAATGTATGTATGCCATATAACTAACTAGAAATATACATTGCAAGTTAACAAAAAGACAACTTTAGGCAACTAAACGTACTTGGTAGGCACAGTCAGAAATTCCAAATAAACATAAAACAGATCCATTAACTACTTGATCTTGGTGATCATTATTTGTATCTTTGCTAAAACTTAGACGAAGTTCCTTTTGAGCTTTAACCAGCTGTTCTGTGGAGACTGGAATTGCGGCCTTCCGAAGGACAACAAAACCTCGGGGTAGTTGTGTATCAGGATCCACTTGGCTCATGCTAAACCACAGTTTTGTTAGAGAAACCCAATGAGGTGGGTATTTGAAACGAGCTGTATCAAATAAAAAGACAAGTTCTCTATCAGGGTGATAACCACCTACTGGGGCGAAATGACCTGTACCCGTCTGGCCTAAAGCGCTGCGGCTATAGCAGACAACAAGATAACCTTCAGAGGACCCTGAAGTCATTTTGATCACCACATCTTGAAAATAAGACAGTGAAGTATCAGGAGAAACACGATGTAGGTCCACCTAATTATAAGAATAAAAAGTAGCGGACTTTAGGCAGTACGATTCTAAATACGCTCAAGTTTCTCGATAACATGAAGAAAACCGACAAACACCAAAACAACTTGGTTTGAATGTTGAAATGAGTAACATTTAGTCTAGTAATATATAATACGAATAACATAATGGGGATTAATTTCTTTACATGGCGAGACTATAATTTATGGACGAACCGATCAGATACGAAGCAAGTCTTGGCGCGAAATTCATTCATCCGTTTGGCTAAATAAGGTTTTAGCATTTCAGCCGATGTCAGCTCGTGATGAAAACTCTAAATCTAATTCCTAACCCTAACCGTCAACTGTAATTCATAATTCTAATTCCTCACACTGGTTTATGACCCTCATTTGGTCCTAGTTAGTAGATGCGCATTCTGAAGGTCACTTTAGCATCGCTCAAAGGTCGTTCATAAATTATAGCCTCACCGAATTTTTTTTATAAAATTAAATTGATACATAAGTCATGGTTTTATGTAGTGTATGATAATAATACTACAACATAAATGAAGATCAGTTGGTATTGATGCAACCGAATTATCACGATTTATTTGAAGCAATTGGGAGGTTTTTACCGGAATTTATCTAGATCATCGGTAACGAGGTAACGTAAACATGTTGGTCTGTTACACTTGATAATATCTGAACTATCTAATTATAAGTCCCATGATATAATCATGCTTAAATTTACATTAAATATTTATTGGCTTAATACTATATATTCAAGCGTTAAGTTACTAAAAACCACTTGTTTCATATTAGCTCACAAAACATCTGAGATTTGTCGACATATTCATGTCGATCAAACAAATGTTGATTGTGTATACCACTAACTTCTTTAGATAAGTAAAACGCAATTGGAATGAAACTACTGATTATGGAAAATAGTTTCCAAGATATCCATATGAAAAAAGCATTTAGCCAGACAGGTGGACTATGGCGGGGGACATTCGCTAAGTCAAACGACTCAAATTGAAAAAATTTACTCAATTTTCTTTTCCTTTTTTAACTATATTACTAATGACATTCATAAAGTTCTATTAGTGAACAACAGATATTCAGGAAAAATGATAGACATCGAATATGCTATCGATGAATCCTCGTTCCGAGACATAAAAACTAAGTAAAACTTTTGAAAACAGCAGATTATCGCTCATAAGTACGATTTTTTTCATAAACTGTGTGAAGTTTGCTCGATTGTCAGACTCCTTATTTATCCATGCAGTTCGTCACAATAAAACCTTGGAAGCATTTAGGTAGTTTTATATTCACTTGAGTGGATATAACGGACGAGATTAATCTTGCAACAATCCAAGATGTGTACGTCATACTTTCATGCCCTAAAAGCCACAATGAATTACGTCTGTCAGTATATACAAAATTGTGTTTACAGAGATTTGATGTGCACTGAACTGCCATGCACCTGTTGCTTAATTTTTTACGTCTGTTACCCATCGTGGAGGAGCATAGGCCGTCCATCGGGATTTTCCATTGAACTGTCCTGGGCAATCCTTTCCGGTTGTTTCCAGTTGTTATTCATCCTTTTCATATCTGCTTCCAATTGCCGACGCAGTGCGTTATTAAGGCTTCCTCTTTTCCGTTTCTCTTCAGGATTCCGAGTTAGGGCCTGCCACGTAATGCAGTTTGATGATTTCCACAATGTATGTCACACCCACTTCAATGGTCTTTTCCTAATTTCTTCAGATGGGGAGTGATTTGTTCTCTCGCACACTATGTTTTTGCCTATGGTATTCGGTCAACGAATATTTAGTATCTTGCATAGATAATTGTTTAGAAATACTTATACGTTTTTGATGATGATTGTATTAGTTCTTAAAGTTTCAGCTGCTTACAGTAGAACTGTCTTGAAGTTCGTATTGAAGATTCTGAGTTTGATGTTGGCTGATAGACAGTCGTTTTGAGTTCCATATGTTCTTCAATTGTAGAAATGCTGCTCTTGCATTGCCAATCCGTCATCACATTTCCATCCGATCCTCCTTGTCCATCGAAAATACTGACCAGGGACATGAAAGTTTCCACCTGTTTCATAGCTTCGCCATCAAATGTGTGACTGGGCTGGTGTTCTTCGTGTTGTATTTGAGGATCTTGTTTTTTCCCTTGTGTATGTTGAGGCCTATCGCTGTAGAGGACGTTGCTACACTGACTGTCTTCAACTGCAAAGTTCGAATTGTCTAGTTTAATCCAAGCTGTTTATTGTAATGAACCTGTAAAATATAATCTTTTTCAACCTGAAAATGACAATCTGGTCTATGTACTTGTTTACTGTTGAGTTGAAACTGATTGTATACTATGGGAATTTTGAGTGAGTAGTACTATAGTCTAGTGGAGAGTATTTAGACATAGACTATAATTAAATTCTCTACTCTTCATACAAGACAGATTTCAGTTGCTCACATACACTTAAGGTGTACAATGTCAGTATTATTTATACCTCATATTGTTTGTTGGGGAGAAAACTGGCCTCAAAAAGTAAAAAAAATTGATGAAGTTATGATAAACTAGGGATGACGAAAGCATAATTACATAAAACTGTTTTCGGATATTTACATCATGTCTGATTTTTATTCCATTTATTTCTCTATCATTTATTATTATTTTTGTTTAAACATACAAGCATTGGTACAAGGAAGTACCAAATATATATGCGCCACACAAATCGAATGAGATTTGTGTGAGGGCTGGGATACCGTCTGAGGGCCCAAACCGAAGCAGGTAGTTTTCTTAAGGGGCCACTCCCAAGGCCTTTGACCTAAAGGTCTAATCCACTAGGCAGTGGAGCAGTCACATGGTAGCCGGTGACCAAAAATAGGTTCATACGCCATCTGTCTCTATAAGAATCCTGGAGCCCATATGCACCATTGATTTGGAATCAGGGTTTTCCAACTCCCCTAAGTGAACTTTCCGTGTCCATCAACCCGGTTAAAGCGCCTGACATTCGCTTTTCGTCCTCTCAATTTCGTAAACAACACCCTCGCCGCGAGGACTTCCCTGACGGCGGTTGTATGCACGTGGTCATGTGAGGGCATTTACAGAGGGAGAGCTGACTCTCTCCATTCTCGGTCGTATGAGGGCATTTGGTTTACATATTTTTGCATGTTGTGACAACCAGTAATTTAAATAAATGGATACATTTAAGTAGATAAAAATAAATTAAGCGAAACTGCATAAACATTTACTTACATCTAAACCGTAACAACGGGCAATTTTGACAAAATCATCTAGGGTAATTCCTTTAGTTAGTACATCCCGTGGTAAACAACACGTTAGCATATTTTCATGATACCAACGCCAAGGTCCCTTCCATACACGTCCAGGATCTAGTCCTAAGGCATTTAGAATCATAACTAAACTGGCTAGTCCACAATAAGAAGGTTCTTCCTATTAATGGTAAAATGGGAGAGAAATAACACGAATCAAAAGGTAAAATGTTGTATATGTTTGTGTAAAGAAACAATCGTTTTTTTACAGTCAATAAGCATTGTCTTTTACAGCCTTCTTAAAAAATACATGATTAGATGGTGTATTCTACAATAATCTAACTGTTAGGTTTCTTTTCCATACTGATATAAACAAGGCATCTTTCCGGCAGTTTTTAGCAATAAGGTACAAAGTTTTGAAATCATTTCATTATCAAAATCATAAAGGCAGATTAGTTTACACCTCTCAGCCAGTCAGTCACAACGTAGAACTTCGTACGTACGTACATCAGTTCGAGTTGCCATACCACATTAGCACAGAGATACAGCTACCGATTCAAATCCCATAGTGGCAGAAGTAGTAACAATATAAACAGTAGTCGGAAGGATTAGGGTTTGAAGATGTTATTCAAGGAGTATAATCCAGTGAAATAAATTTGGAAAGAGAAAAAGAATAGGGACATGAAGAATTCAGAAGATTAGAATTTGGTAGAACACAAAGAGTGGATGCACCTGCGCCATTGCAAACGATTTTGAGCCATGTCATTCAAGGTCTCTAACCATCGGTTGCTACCATCTCGCGGATCCCAACCAGGTAGTCTACACCTACCAACATGGCTCAGTTCACTTGTCAGTGACTTCATGGATTTGTGCCACGTTTTGGTTTGCCCGCCCCTAGCTTTCTTCCAACCTACTCCTACACCATAAAGCATTGCACGTCGGGGCAGTCGGTGGTTGGGCATACGTAACACGTGTCCCAGCCATCTCAACTGATGAAGTTTCACTACTTCGTCAATCGATTTGCCATGCTTACATAGTACCCGTTTCCTAACAACTGCATTACTTACTCGGTGGTCCCACGATATACGAGCAATGCGTCGAAGACACCTCTGGATAGTATAAATATGGTTTATAAAAAGTGTTTTGCTACACACGCTTAACGTGATAAATATTGTTACGAATACAAATTAACGTATAATACATTCAACCGAAAAATATCTACAACTAAGCTCATACCTAAGACTAATACTTAACGCAACAGGGACGTAAATCAGTCGTTAAAATACCAATTATTGACGGATGAGTGGAAAGCACTGTGCATTCAGATGTAACTACAGATTGAATTTATCAAAATACTACTGTGAGTCACAATCTGAACATTATTCACAAGTTACTAAATCGGAATCAATTGTAGTTGAGATAATGGATTTTAATGAAAAAACAATACAGTGGATCCTGGGCTATGGTAGGATAAATTCGATCAAGTATCTTGAACATACTAGAGATTTAAATCCAGCTATAACATTTGTCGGAATTTCGATAAAACTCGGGTTTCATGTCTACAATGCTTATTTTTGGGTTGTGAACATTCAAGAAAGTGTACAACACGCACACAGCTAATCAGCTTTAATATTTCACTCATCAAACAAGTTCATGAAGAGCACTAACGTTCTGTCTTACAACACAAAAACAATTTGGTTGCTTATATATCTACAGATTGTGTTGGGGATGTAGAATCCACAAATACATTTATGGAGAAATCAATTTTAGGATTCACAAACTGAATTACAGTGGACTTCGTTCATTGACTTTTATTCAGTATGATGAAGTTCATTATTTTATTTTTAATCTAACTTCATAGTATTAATTAGTACGCTGTGATTTGAACTTGGTGACAATTACTCAGTTATAAGATTATATTCATTTTATTCGATATATAACTGATTAACTTTCCTTTCCGCTTCGAAATATATTTACTTTTTTGTCCAAGTCAAATGAAGCAGTGTCCGAGAATACTAGGCCATAGAAGACAATATGAAGTCATGTGGTACATGTTCAGGCTGAAGAAAAGAGAAGGGAATGCAAAAGTTTATGGTGCCTTGAGAATCGGGCGATGATGGAGAAGTGTCTGGCAATCTGAAGACATAAGAGAACTACGTTTCCCAAGAAAATCGAATATAGGGATCGAGAGTACCATAGTTTTACTAATGTTATCACAAAAGCATCCCACATTGTTTCTTAAGGAAGATGGTATGGTGGGGAAGGATTCAAGTCTGATAGACATTAATTTCAGTGGAGGGTAAATGAAATAGTTTCATATCCTCTAATCGTTTGTTTATTAAAAGACTTAATAATTTTTATTCTTGTGTTCAAGGTTTTGTTTAGTTACTATTTGGTTACATAGTATTATCGAATATTACAGTCGATTGGCACTGTATCCACCAATCTAACAGTCCCCAAACGTCTTTTCATTGCAAATCAAATAAGCCCAATATATCGAACATGAAATCTAGCAATGATCACACTTATATAAAGACTGGTCAAACTTGCTGAATATTACAATTTTGGAAGGCAAATTCATAACCTTGTCTACCTAATCGTCACTGATTCCCAGGAAAATGAACCTGGAATTTGAGAGACCTGTTAATTATATTAGGTTTGCATATAAAGTCATTTTTATAGAAGCATGTACTTATTAAGCTATGTGGCTTTTTAACAATTTTCAGAAGCTGAAGATAGTTAGGAATGAACATTATGTTAGCCAACAAAATTTCTTGATGAAGCGCACGCAAACTACGTACCTGCGAAATAAATGTCTGTTGCAAAACGACACAATAAACCAAACGGTAGAAAAATAAAATCTTAAAGTGTGAAAGCCAAACATAAATACAAGAATAGTCCAATATAACTTGAAGTCCGTCATTATATTAATTTACATATACCTATCAAATACTGTTATTCTAATGAAGATTGAGAGAACTTTATATGATCAAATTTATTTTGGCAGAACTCATCTAGTATTGTTCAGAGCGTACTAAGCATTTAAGGATACACAACTACATATCTGGGACAAATGTGAAGGGGTTCAAACTGTAACATCACTCAAGCTCTAATTTTTTAACCAACAACAAAAGCTTGGAATTCAATAAAGACAATAAGTGAAGGTGCTCAAATGCTTTAGGTGATGGTGACTACTTTCCGACTAAACTTTTTTAAATACATCCACACTTTTAACTATGAAAAATCAAAGTAGAAAGTATGATGCAGAACTGAGTTGAACGATAGAAACGTTATTACATGATGAATATTCAACTGTGTGATAAAAGCAGTTAAAAAGTTAACTATCAGTTAACCTCACATCTCCAGTACTAATCGAATCTCTTAACAGCTGCTTTCCTTGTTCATTAGACTTCTCATCATCCACATCATCAACACTTCCTTTCCAGCTTTATTTTTCTGCAGATGAGACTAGTTCCTCGGAAGTGCTCTCCTAAATAATTACTGGATCGACCCTAAATAGTGTTAGCTTTATTAACCAAGATTCTAGATTTCCGTGGAGTAAATGTATGTTGTCAGGATCCACAGATAGAACAAGAACGTGGTTACTTGTCTGACTTATCCTAACCACTGAGAATATCAAAACAATGGACGCGACGTCGAATAACATGCTAGTGGCCACAGAATAAATCGATCGATAAAGTCCGAATAGCGTTAAGAATTAGATAAACATGGCACTGGTTAATATTTAATGACTAACTAGTGTATCTACGCACTTACACAAAGTGAAGAATATTGTTGTTTGTTGCTTCATGACTTACACAGTCAGTCACCTTCCTGTTCCGGATAAACGCTCACGAGTGTGACGACTCTAAAAATACTATCACCTCTTTTTATCTATTAGTCAATATAAATACTTGAAACATTTGGTAGGTTGATGAACTAAGCAAACTCATAATGGAGATAACTGGAGTCCTAATGAATATGGAATACTCTTAAAAGGCACAACAGCGATTACAGAATTCATCGGGGCAGAAACGACCGTCTGAAACACGATGAACCCTTTAGATTACAGAAAATTTTCATTGGGCTACATGAAACTGAAAATTTCTAAGAAAATACTACTGTTTCTGTTTGATTTTCTTTTTTAGTGTTTATGGTATAAGAAAGCAAATACGAGCTACGTAACTTTATCATTTTCATGATCAGTAAAGACATACTTGGCCACAAATGTCATCTGTACATTAGCTGTAGTCCAATTACTACATAACCAGAGGGATACTGAAATTTAATTTACATTACAATCCAATTCTACATGAGAAAAACTGTGTAACCAGGTTTATCGTACTTGTGTGCAAAATTGGGAAGCCAAAGAGAAGTAGCTTTCCATATGTCCAGACAATAAAGCCTCGCGAAATATGTGTTTTCCTTCAGGAGAACTAAAAGGAATGCAATGACGAGGTAATGGTCGGCGGTAGAACTCTTGGACCTTTGGCATGACATCAGTCTGAAACTTGGGGGCATCACATACTGCAGACATACTTTGATTTGGATTGCGTAAAAAAAAGTTGGGATTCCTTATTAATGAAAGCGAATTCCAGAACGAGTAGTTTTTACAGTGCAATATTATAAAAGAACCAAAAATCTGTGGTTTTAGAAAAAACCCACACCTCGGCGAGAAAGTTTTAAGTGTTAATGATTTGGCCCGTCCGGAAAGTGATATTGTAGTATTCATGCATAGCAGCTACTACTGAATACGTGGACGAACGTGATTAAGTTCCGGTATAATAAGAACTGCATTATAGGAAAAAAATTAAGATTAGAACATTAATCTAAATAATACAATGCAGTTCAAGAAACACCCCACCATGGCTCAAAAAAGGCCACGTTCATAAAAGAGAAACAGTGTAGGAGGAAATTACATTACTTAAAGAATCAAAAACAGTTGCGTCTTAACTCCAGGAAGATTCAAAAGTTAGCATGACTATAGAATACCTGAAACCGTTTCCTTACATGAACCGGCAGAGATTGTTGTATTTTAGAAAGTAGTTATAACTTACACAGCTCAAATTACCCCCAAAACTAGATGATGTCCCTATATTATCGATGGTGGACTGTTATTTCTCTGATTACGACCCAGCTATTCCTGTTGCTTAGTCTTTTTTGACACTAATTCACTCGACTAGTCCCCAAATCAGAACACGGTTAAACAGGAACGAAATTATATTCCAAATAACAAGGGTAGATGGAAGTAGGAATTACGGTGAGGAAAACGTTAGTATATTTGCAGTTTTTGCATGAGAAGATTCTAGGGTCTTTTCCAAATATCCACTAGCGCTGATTCGGATGGGTGTCATAAACTATGTAGAAGGACATAATCTTTTATCCACGAAACAACATGGTTTTCGGAAAGGCTTATCATGCTTGACAAATCGCATCGCAAGAGAAGATTGGGCCGAGACAAAAGATCGAAATATTCCTGTAGATGTGATTTTCATAGACCTAAGTAAAGCTTTTGATAAGGTCTCCCGTTCTGGTTTTAAATTAAAACTGGAAACTTTTGGAGTTTCTTATACGGTCATAGACTGGATAAGCGACTTTCTACATGACAGGAGACAAAGGGTACGAGTAAATGGAGCTCTCTCATTGTGGAAACCTGTAAAAGGTAGAGTTCTCCAAGGCACAATCCTCGGTCCTCTTCTCTTTTTACTTTATATAAATGAATTAAAAACTGAAGCGAAGTCATCCGTTATACTCTTCACCGATGACATAAGGATTTGGAGACCTATATATAATATGTCAGAATGAATAGTATTACATGATGATATCAACTCATTAGTGGCATGTATGGACGGATGGTTACTAGTAAATTCTAACAACAGTGAGGTGATGCAGTTAAGTAACATGATGATTCGTATCACTACAAAATACGTGAATTTATGTTACCCGAGGTCATAATAAGCAGCGATCTCAAAACTACGAGTAGCTATTAGGCTGTTGCTGCAAAAGACTATAGGGTATTATGGTCTATTCGTAGATCTTTCCAGTATTTGAATGAGGAAATGTTTCGAGACCACATTTGGAATATGGGATTCAAGCAGCGAATCCTTGTCTCAACTATGAGGCGGATATGCTGGAACGAGTCTAACGACGAACGACTAAAATGGTAAAAGGTCTATCTGGCCTATCTTATGAAGACAGACTGAGACACCTCAGTCAGTCAGTCACAACGTAGAACTTCGTACGTACGTACATCAGTTCGAGTTGCCATACCACATTAGCACAGAGATACAGCTACCGATTCAAATCCCATAGTGGCAGAAGTAGTAACAATATAAACAGTAGTCGGAAGGATTAGGGTTTGAAGATGTTATTCAAGGAGTATAATCCAGTGAAATAAATTTGGAAAGAGAAAAAGAATAGGGACATGAAGAATTCAGAAGATTAGAATTTGGTAGAACACAAAGAGTGGATGCACCTGCGCCATTGCAAACGATTTTGAGCCATGTCATTCAAGGTCTCTAACCATCGGTTGCTACCATCTCGCGGATCCCAACCAGGTAGTCTACACCTACCAACATGGCTCAGTTCACTTGTCAGTGACTTCATGGATTTGTGCCACGTTTTGGTTTGCCCGCCCCTAGCTTTCTTCCAACCTACTCCTACACCATAAAGCATTGCACGTCGGGGCAGTCGGTGGTTGGGCATACGTAACACGTGTCCCAGCCATCTCAACTGATGAAGTTTCACTACTTCGTCAATCGATTTGCCATGCTTACATAGTACCCGTTTCCTAACAACTGCATTACTTACTCGGTGGTCCCACGATATACGAGTAATGCTTTGAAGACACCTATGATCGAATACTAGTAGCCTACGAATATCCTCTACTCTTACCAGTCATGTTTCACAGCCATAAAATACTGCTGCTCAGTAAACCCGTCCTTTGTTTGGTAGACGGATATCTCGCCTACGCCATAAATGACGCAAGTTGGCGGAAGCTGGACGAGCCTTCTGTGTCCGTGCTGAGATTTTGTCACACACCATACACCAGAACTGATTATGTGAGAGGACATTCGAAGATAGTTCAAAAACCGAGATCATATCGTCCATGTCTGGAGTTTCGTTTCTCGCACCGAGTAGTTAATTACTGGAGTTCTCTACCAGAACGCGCAATACCAGCACCTTCTGCTGATATATTCGAAACGAGACTGAACCTCGACAGTGTAACAAACTACAAGGATTAATATAGGTCAATAGACCTCTTATCCTTATTACTGAAGATTGAAGACATCCCACAATGTACTTAAACTGGTTATATCGATAAATGAGTAATTATGAGAATGAAACGCCTTATTTGTACAACTGTTAGGTGGTTATGCCACGCCAACTTCCGCAGATGCTTGCTCTGTATATTTAAAATATAAACAATATGGAAGGAATATCAATGAATAGGCATCCTAATACAATAGAGGCACTATTCATTCTACTACACCTTCAGAAACTGTACACGCTTGTGATTAGGAATGCATGTGAACATTACATAAAGACTGGAAGAGCAAGTCATGAATATAACCATATTGAAATAGTAATTTCATAAGCAATCAATTAAATACATCAGATTATAACTCATAATCCAAACTGACCTTTATTATGAGTAAAAAGTGTATATGAACTCGGTAGAGCTGAGCAGTTTGGATGTCAGACGATCACAGTATGCATTGGTACAAACTATTGAGGCACTAATCACGCCTAAACAACCAATACCGCGATAATAGATAAACTCGATCAGGAGCGCCAATGTCAAATACATGTTGAGTAGCTCATTAGTGTTCTGTAGCACGTTATATTAGCGTTCACCTGGAAGCGGGAGCGATCTTAAACAACAACACAACAGTCAGGACCGGTAAATGCCTCGGACGTAAGAACGTGGCGTACTGGCACATTTTTAAAATATTTAAAATATTTTTGAAATTGAAGGAAGCGGTTCAAGTAGAAAAAAAGGGAAACTCGGTACAAAACAGTTTTATTCATTGTTCTGCAGGTTCATCTTACGTATGGCTTGTTCATCTTCTCCCAGTACGTTTACTCTTTGCTGCCCTGCAATAAGAAAAACAAACTCACTAGTGACGTCGAGTGTTCGTCAGTTTAAAAAGCATACACCTTTCAATATGCAACATAGGTGTGGTTTCAAGAACGTTTTTTGGTATTTTTCTGTTCAGTCGGTGGATGAGTACTACATGTATGAGCATAATCTTCGTAGGAGATTCCATTTCAAAATCTTATCCTTGCCTAGATAGTGCTTTTTTGTGCCTAATGTTTGTTTACGCCACTATGTTATCGACAAAAGACAAAGCAGACATCTCTAGATAAAATATTAAGTCTTATTGAATCAGTTCCTAAATCAAATCACCAGACTGTCGTAACATCATCCTTCCGCCATTGTTCATTGTTGTTGACAGTTTTCGCGATCCCGATGAAAAGAGAATTATTGGCAAATTATGGAGAGATAATGTTCTGAATCCTTAGAAATTTGTTAAGTTTCCTCTAGAAGAACTTCTGGGAGGTCACTCTACCTACCTCAGTCAGAAGCACATTCTATAATTTTACAGCTCATGAAGTGTATATATACTTACAATCCATTTTACTATGTTGTGTTTGTAACTTCTCAGTGTTAATCCTAATGTTTGTTTGGGGGACGAGCCTAATCAAGTACTTAATAGGGTGTCCGGGGGTGTTTACGATGCCAGAAGTCATTAGAAGGTCACACTCTAGTTGGTCTAAATTTGTTATCCAAACTGATTTCATGGCTCGCCTGTGAAGTGAAGAATGAAACATCATATTTCTATACTCTAAATGGAGCCGAATAAAATTAGCTAAGATCAAGTGGAAATCTCTTCCATCAAACTGGCCAACAATGTGCCTGAACGTTACCAGTGCGGGATCGTCTGAAAAATATTTCCGTCACGGTTGGCATAAGACTTCATGCCGTGGAGTACTAACACTTATATCTGTATCAACTTGCGGTACCTCTAGAGAGGAGTCACCTAAGTTGCATGCTTAGTCTACAACATATCTCAGACAGACTACTTTACACTTCAAAGTGTTGAAAGTGAGTCCATCGTTATCCGCTCGACTATAAAGTGGAGTCAGACCCTTCTGCATTGCCAACCTATCGTTTTGGTTTAATACATCTCCCTGTCCACCGCGGAAAGAGTGTGAGTTAACCCTTCCTGAAACGGTGCTGATGGTAAGGTGAAGTTTGTGGATAATGCGTTGTCACGTAGACAATCGTATATCACGGACTCCATAAGTTATGAGGGTAGTAAGAGAAGTTTTATAGGCAGTTAGCTTGAAGACTCATTGTTTCGACTTCCTTTGAAAATTGGTGTGATGTGCTTAAGTTTGTAATTTTCTGGTCAATTGCCTCCACTTAGCGAGTGTGGGAACATCACACTTGTTGGTGTTTCCAAGAATGAAGCCGCTGCTCTCTGAGGGAACCATATCCATGCTTGGAGGAATGTCCTTGTCTAGATACTGGTTTTCGATATATCAGTCCAGTGACTGGGTGTACTACAAAGACTCCTCTCATGTTACAGGTGAATATCTAGTCGATATATGACATACTTGGCAGTTGAAATGTTCGAAAATACTGTTTTCCCAGGAGCTCTGAGTTGTTACCATCGTTGTCAGTTGGGCCACTATGACCTAACAACTGGGAAACTCCGGATTTGGCTAATGAAGCTGCATGACGGAATAATCTCCCTCAATCAGAGACGAATTTGTTGATCAGCTTTACATAATATTGAAGCATGTCTTCTCTCACAGCCTTTGTGCACTGGCTTCTTGCTTATTTGAGCCGCTTATATGTGCTGTCATCACTGGTTCGTTTGTATTGCACCCAATAGTGCCTTTTACATCGTATTATTTAAAGCGCGAGATTTTTTATGACTATAAGTCGCTTGTAATATTTGGTGAACGCTTGCCGGACAGACTGTTTTGTAGCACATAAGATCATGTGTATTCAGAAATTCTAATGAGCATCCACGTTACGTTGAAGGTAAGCTTCCAAGTTCCTCTGCTTTAGATTGATCTGTAAAACCGACACATCCAACCGTTTGAAATCACAGTGCCTATTGTTAGAAGGATGTTTTAGTCGAGTTTTACCAATTAGGAATTCTTCGTTTGTAAGTATGCAGTCTAATCGTGGTGGAGTCTGACCGTTTCTCTACCTATTCATTCACTTCATATTTTCAAATAATCGCAGATCTTCAGTGAGTTTAAAGGACCGAGCTTCAGTTTAGTTGTCATCTCCAGTGTACGTATGTTCAGTGAAGTTGACTTAAGGAAGTTTGAAGTCTTCTAAAATCAGTATGTGAGTGTACCAGAGGTGAATAGAGTGGCACAATCCCTCCAACGTACGATTGTCGTACTCAGTGTAGCCGGTGAGCCTCCTGTAGATGACTCTAACTAGACATCCAGAGGTGTTAAACGATCCCTCTGGGCACCAGACAGATTCATCACGATTGGAATATGCATGAATGTACACATAATGACCTACCAATCAGGATCTTAGACAAAGAGCTTAATTGCCTCCTATTCCAGTGTTTCTGTCGTTGCAAAATAGAAACACGTCGGGTGCCCACAGTTCCTGATCAACCTCTTTTAAAGATGCCTCCGTCCCAGATAATTTCGTCAGATGAGTATTGATGGTATTATTTAGTTCGCCCGATTCATACATTTTATTTGGTAGACTCACAGAGTTCGTGTATAACCAGTTGATGCTTTCGACTTGAAACATATATGGGTCCTCATCCTGCCCGTCTGAATGAGCCTCACGTATATGAACAGAAAACCAGTCTATGAACAGTTTTCCAAGTGTGAGATTCCTATATCTCCCACGTTTATTTCCTGCTCTTCAAAGTTCACAAATAGAATTCTCAGTCACAGTTTGCTTTCTTGCCTAATCTGTGCATAATACGTCCTGTTCGGATGCATAAGGATTCCACTTGTGAACCGGTGTCCGTCGTCACTCATCCGAGTGCTCGAAACACTTTTTTATTGTTTGTTAACGATTTATGTGGAACTCGTTGTCATAGGCAGGTTATCTCAGGACTCAAAGAGAGGTACTAGGCCGAACTGATATCTAATCTTTTCGAGTAGAGATGAAGAAGATATGCACCCGGATTTCACTATCAAATACCTCATCACTGTGAGGGATCTACCTATGCTCTATGACACTTGGTGTCTCTATCCATTATTATTCTGTAACCATTATTGTACATTTGTTCTCGGAGTTCCTTCCCAGAATACCAGCTAGCTTGGGTCGAAAGCTATTCATAAATGTTTTCATTGTTTCCCTAAGATCTCGTCTGCCTTTGATTATAGTCCAAGACAGCTAATACTTAACAAGTTTGTCATCGTTAACATCGACAGATGGAAAACCAACTCACTGTGTTCCTATCTCTCTGGAAGAGAACAGTACACTGCTTCTGGAGGAAAATGTTCAGTGACTCTACTATCTCGTGAAGGTGTGCCACAAGGAAATGTTCTGTACTTCTCTTCTTTTCCTTTTTTCTGCATGATTTGCCATCTTCCACAAAGAACACTTTTGTGAACTATATGGACGATCTCATTGTATGTATGCTGATTTCTAGCTCTTTACATCCCCTTGAAACGAATACGTTCTTATCTCGTAATGAACATGATTTATTGTTAATGGTCTTGCACTTAACCCGTCTAAATGCCAAACTGTTAACCTTAGCCTAAGATATGAACAGCACTTACATATTCTCTTGGAATCCCACAAAGTTTGTACTATTGCAGAATCGCTAATACATATTGTGTTGAAAGCCATTTATTTTGATAAAAGTTTTTCCTCTGATCTCTCTTTTTCTTCCCATGTTTTTTTATTGAAGAAAGTGTTCAATCTGATTAACCACATAAAGAGGCTGTATGCTTTTGGGATCATTCGACATTTCTTCTTACGAACCTTTAATTTTTGCGTACAATCCTATTATTATTTACTATTATCCATTATTCTTTCACGAGACTTTGGGAAAAGAATTTGCTGCATTGCTGAGAGTGCTGAAAGCAGCTGGGAGGGTGTATGACGGATTTTTTGAGGTCATTATTAATATGGTTGTGGCTAGACATCTAAAAGCTTGCAAACTCTTAGCAGGCGTTATCAGATATTTATCATCCACTTCATTTATATCTTAACCCTTGTACGTCTTCGGGCAGAAGAGACGTTAAAACACCGGAATCCATGCACTCAGACAAAGATATAAAGACTCTACAATACCCTATCTGGCGAATGCATTATGTGACGAACATGTTGTTAGAAGTGACCTAATTAAAGAGTTCATCAGATTCAAATTCTAAAAAACATTTCATGCAATTTCAAGTAGTTTATCTACTTAGTTTATACATTTATGTATGTAGTTATCGGTTTTTTCTTTATTGCTTCTTTGTCAGGGAAGCTTGTAAAAATAATTCGTTCTAAGAATTCCATACCGTACGAAAGTGTAGTGCTGAATAAAGCCATGATAAAACATCCTTAGCATCATATCTTCTTACTTTAGAAAGGACACTGCTCCCCTTGAACGTGTTCAAGGAAGAGAAAATGAAAAGGTTCTCGGATCAATTAATAAGCTGAACATCCCAAGTATTGTACGGAAATCAATTGGTGACTTGGCCGCACAGTCTACCCTCAAGACTGTCCACCTGGTCATCAACGAGCCTGGGAATCGAAAACGCGCTTCAACCTCCAAACAGCAAGGCGCTGAATCTGGACGCACTGGAAAACCTGGGAAATTAATAACGGTTCGTGATGACTCTCTCATAATTATGAACCTTAAAGACAACCCTGAGCTTCCCATAAGTTTGCAGGACAAAAATGACAGGATGCTCTGGGGAGAATTGAACAAGAAGCTTGAACTCCCTAGAATAAAGCCTTGGACGGTTACACGGCTCACTCGGGCGAAAGACTCTAACCACCAATATCACCCGAGGCTACTTCGTGTAACACTCAGGAATGGTTCCGACGGAGAGGACGTCCTGCTAGCTAGTCACTTACTGAAATCCTATGAGAAAGTAAGAATACTGCCCGACATACCGTATTTTGAGCGAAATCTCATCCGGAACATCCGTAAAGAATCGCGCGAAGCGTTTTTCCGCGGAAGAAATATCATTGTGCAAGGTGTACCGGAAAATATGGACCCAACTCAAGCAAACTCTGATATTCGGGAATGGAAATTCATCAAGCATTCCTTGAAACTCAAAAACACACTGACCCAACAGGTGACGAGTCTAGCCAAGAAGGATGGAGACTCTAGACCTCGGCTAATGAAGATAACCTTCCCATCGTCCCATATAGCGGCTGCAACTCTGGAAGCATTTCGTGCCAACAGTCGTCGGTCGCTAACTGGTATCCATATGCATCCGGATAGGCCACACGACAATAGGATCAAGCACAAACACAAGCTGGAGCTGACCATTCCGCTTGCTGACTGTCTTGATCATAAAAAACGTGTAAAGGACAGGGACTACCAACTCGGAAAACATTGTATAGGTAGGCTACCTGTTCACTCAAGTAAGGCTCATACAGACATACAGGAAGAAGCTCACGCGTTCCAAATTGAAAGCATAAACTTTTTATACATGAACGCTGCGAGTTTGCCAAATGAAATGGGTGAGCTACGTGAACTTAGCAACGCTAATGATGCTCATCTGATAGGAATATCTGAAACTTGGATATCTTCTCAGTTTACGGACCAGGATCTAGCAGTACCTGGAATGTCTTTGTTTCTCAACGAGAGGAGAACTGGACTGGGGGTGAAGTAGCATTATTCATACGATCATGCCTGGAGGGGCACCAGCTTCACAACCAAGAGTTTCTCAATCTTGATGAATCCGTATAGTGCTCAGTAGGGTTGTCTATCACCTCAAGGTGTCTAGTCGGGGTCATCTACAGGAAGCCCACTGATGACATCGAGTATGACAATCGAATGCTGGAAGGATTAACACGTTCCACGCGTTTCAGATTCTCTCATATCCTGATTCTAGGGGACTTCAATCTTCCTAGAATCAACATACCTACATTGGAGGTGACAACTCTACTGAAGCTCGGTTCTTCAACCTCATTGGGGATCTGGGGTTATTCGAAAATGTGAAGTCGGCAACTCGTTGGAGAAGCAACCATACGCCGTCGCGCTTAGAATGGGTATTCACAAACGAAGAATTCCTAGTCGACGACCTCTCAATTCTAGCTCCCCTGGGGAAAAGCGATCACGCCGTCCTATCCTTCGGTTTTGTCAGCAAAACTGAGCTGAGATATCCCACCAACAACGGGGGCTGGAATTTCAAACGGCTGAATGCGTCAGCTTTACAGGACAATCTACAACAGGTGGATTGGGATTTTCCCCCTCAACTTGAAGTGAATGCTCACTGGGACTTCTTACTACACATGCTCTTATGTGCTACTAAGTATTCAGTTCCTCAAACGGTCCCCAAAAGGCTACAAACAACCTACAGTCATCAAGAGCCGCACTCTTCGTTTGCTAAGCCGCAAAAGGCACTGTTGGGCCGAATATAAACGAACTGATAACAACGGCACGTACAGGCAATACGAACATATAAGGAACATATGCGCGAAGGCAATAAGAGAAGACAGGCTTCATTACCAGACCAAGCTTATCGACAAATTTGTCTCCAGTTTGAAAAGCTTATTCCGTTATGCAGCTTCTCTTTGACAAGCAGAAACTGGAGTTTCCAAAATGCTAGGTACGGATGGCCAATAGCAACGGTGATGCCGCTAACCTTTTGGCTGAACAATACTCTCGGACATTTCAACCGATCCACATCAACTATACTGATGAGAGCTTCATCTGCAACTGCCCAGGGCTTTCCAAATTGAATCTCAGCACTGGCTTGGTGTTCCAAAAACTGTAGCACCTAAGAAAAGACACTTCTTCTGGTCCGGATATGGTTCATTCTAGACTAGACATTCTGACTAGACTTCAAACTTGGGCAGACGACAAAAGACTTACCTCCAACACTTCAAAGTGTGAAGTAGTCCATCTGCGACATGTTGCAAAGTACAGTTACAACTTAAGAAACTCCCCCTTAGAAGTATCTCAAGTCGAAAAAGATTTAGAAGTGTTGGTACCCTACGACTTGAAGTCGTACGCTAACTGTGACATAAACGCCTTTCGAGCAAACCTTGCACTGGTAACATTGAAGCTCATTTTCGGCCATTTTGACGGTAGAACTTTCCACATAATCTTCAACAGTTTATTCGTCTCCATTTAGAGTACGGAAATATAGTGTTTCCTTCCTCTTTCCAAAAGAATAAGGACACCTTGGAGCATATAGAACGTCGAGCCACGAAATCAGTTCGGGGACTCAAATTCAAGCCTTATGAAAAGCGCCTCCAATCACTTAACCTTTATCCGTTAGAGTATAGGCATCTTAGAGGTGACCTTCTTATGACCCACAGTATCCTTAATACTTCTGGCCATCCATTTGAACATCTGCTTAAGCTTAGCCACAATACTAACCTTAAGGGTGACACTCAGAAACTGGAGTCCCAACATAGCAGAACGAACTGTAGACACAACTTCTACTCCGTAAGAGTTGTCAAATGCTGGAATTTGCTGCCGATTGAGTTAGTCCAAGCGACCTCCCAGGAGTCCTTTAAGAGGAAACTTGACCTATTCTTAAGGACTAAGGATAATATCTTATTATGATTTACTAATTTCTTTTCCTCTATTATAATTAATATACCTTGGTTACTGCCTGAAGGTATTGGTGATCCACTGCTACTAGACACGGAAACCTGTTGAGGGATAGCTTCTTCTATTCCGTCCTCAACCATTTGAACCGTCTGAACCATTTAGCTCTTGTCAGTGGCGTTTTTTCAAGCTCAACGGTACTCAGCTGCTTTTCCAGATGAAATGAGTCTACAAGATAATTGCAGTGTTCAGGAAGTAAAAACCTCACATCGTGGAGACTGTTTCTTACTCCTCCCATCTGGAGAACGCGTTTTGGTTAAGTATATGAATGGACTGCAAATATTAGGATTTAGCTTTGCGTTTTTCGGCCTTGCGAGTGCATTCTTAGGTAGTTTACACTTATATCTAACAATCGCAGGACTGTTAGATAGTGTTCTGATTCCATCGTTATCTCCAACTGATTCCAATAATTATCCTGTGGAATTTAGCTTAGCTAATGGTTATGGACTTCCTATTTATACTGGCATGCTGGTAAGTATTCTATCTCAAAAATAATTTGTAGGTCTTATCCACCGGAGCGATGGCCTTACGCACCATTATTAGCTTACGTTACACTTCAGTAAGTATTTCTAGTTTCTAAGTTAAAACTTGTCAACATATTGCCACATATTACAGTAAAGTTGATTTCGTACGAAATTGTTAAAGGTCTAGCGTTAGACCTTTAACGATTTACATTTGTAAACGCATATTTAATATTCTTTCAGAAAGATAAATTAGACTTTATATGATCAGCTGGTAAAGCAGCTGGTTGAACTAAACACCCTAAGACAAAATCTAATAGAGTACAGTGATTAAACTTGCTACAATCGTAGCGTTTTAATATCTGTTTGCATGCGTATGTTTGTCCATCAACTACTTTGCTCGTCACATACTTTTAGCCTGCCTTTTTCTATCTGATTTTAAATGTTGAGTCACGTTCATTAAAAGTCAGTTGACTAATTCTACATCATGAACTGTTTGAAGTATACGGTTTTCAATTACTTTCGTATTCCACTTTGTATTATCTACGTTGTTAGATGAATTTTTCGAGGAATATATATACGAATTCAAGTACGACATATATTTCATTCAAATCAGAATCATTCTATCACACTACAGTCAAACACGGGTACAAAAATCCGTTTTATTTTTGGTTATATAGGCTGAAAATTCTAACTGGAGGCACAATATTACCATAGCCTAAAGGCTCAATAAGACCAACATCAGGACGAATTACATGAAGGAGTTAAGTGGACAATGAATGGCTATTGATTAGTGAAATGTTCACAAATTGAAGCTAAATAAAAAGTGGCCAAGCATGTTACTGCTGTCTATTTCGACCCTCTTCACTTGACATCTGCCATGTATTTCCGCCTTCCGACAGGTTTCGGTAGACTGAAATATTCCTAAATAGCAGACCGATATTAAGTGTGGGTATTAAG
Organism: Schistosoma mansoni; assembly: GCF_000237925.1. NCBI lineage: Eukaryota > Metazoa > Platyhelminthes > Trematoda > Strigeidida > Schistosomatidae > Schistosoma > Schistosoma mansoni. Next base: position 1,134,701 of record NW_017386028.1, on the reverse strand, counting down.
TGTTAGCTTAATTTCACCTGACTATAATTTTGAGCAGAGGTAGTTATTTAGTCAGTTTCAGAATATTGGTTTGAAATTGTCCTGATAAGAACTGATATCTTAGTCTGCTTTTGGTTTCAGCTACGAAGATTTTACACATCATTATGGTTGGTACTGTTGTTAAACGTTGTTTATTGGTGCTGTTTAATAGCTGCTATTTCTTATGGAAATTTCTCATCAGATACGTCATCAAATAAGGTAGGTTATTTGTTCCACCGTCATTATTTTCTTCGTAGATGTGGACCCGCTTAATGGTTATGCTGCTACATCACAGCCGTGATTGTAGAGTTAGATTATCACAAAGATTTAGTTATCATGATATTGTTTACTGTCCAGTAGACTTCGTAGTTCGCAGTGATGGGCTATAAACTTCGATTGGTAGATTTATATGTTTGCTAATGTTAATATCTCAATCGTATCAAGTGAAGAAATGTACCTCGATACGATAATTGTAGTCATAACACGAGATACATTAATACTAATTAATGGCTTACTTGAGTAAAATTATGCAAGAACTTAAGTAGTCACCTGTTATTTGAAAATATATATGGAATATATGCATATCAATATTACCATTGTCTTCTCCCCTAATCTTGGATGAAGAGTTTTTCTGTGATGTATGATTGAGACATCCGGAACTTGTGGTTAATGTCTCACTAATTTAAGTTTTCAGCATCTACCCACGACATAAAACTGTAGAAAGTCTTCATCAACTTATTCACGACTCAAGTAATATTTTCTAAATTCTTGGGTTAAAAAAGTGCTCTGTTGTATCTAATATTTTTGATCTGATAGCTAACTATTGAAGTGTATATTATTAGCAATGATTTACTGTGTAAGTATAACATTTTGAAAGTAGTTTTTTACTTCCCACTAATGTCTACCGAGTGACCACTGAAAATCTCTGACCAGTAAATAATTATTTCATTCTGAACAAGACCCATGATTAAATTTAGGGTTATTAGATCACTCATTAACCATATTACGATTGATACGGAGGACCAGAATTTATTGGTTAACATCAACTAAAAACATGCCTATTATTTAACTAAACTCACTAAATAAAACTTCATGTATTTTACGTCGTGCTACATTTACTGCGCGAAAGATAGGTATACTATCCGAGCTGTCAAATGAAAATAATTGCAGTGATATTTGAATCCATGTTACAATAATCAAAGACTGGGTGCCCTAATCACCAAGTCCCTGTTACTCGTAAACCACACATTTTGGTAGTTCTGCTTTTGTCAATCCAAGATTTCTAAAAAATAACTTATTTAACCAAAACTCTGAAATTAATAACTTCTAAAATTCTTCCTCTTACATTCAATTTTTAGATTTCCAACTCACATATCGTAACAAGAGTTTTTACGGCTGTAAATTCTGGCCTTTCTTTAATTCCTTGTTTCACAGGCTTAATACTGTACAGTCATCCTGTTCTTAGTAGATATCAAAATATCTTGTGTTTTTATTCACTGATTCAACGATTTAGTTACTCTTCATCTTATAGACGCCTATTTGAGGGCCAAAACCGAAATGATAGCACTAGTTCTATTAGCGAATGATTCTTTTCATCACATTATGTTTTATAATCTCGTTTTAAATAGATCAGGCACGACATTTTGTAATTTCACCAACATTTTTGTCGAATTTATTCGTCTATATTCTATTTTTTATGTACATGACTATGAAAAATACCTTGAAAAATTCATTATAATTTCTAACGAGATCTCAAGTTGTTCATGTATATGTGCTACTTTCACTGATCATGTTCTGAACATGAATGTACAGTATATATGCCAAACGTGTTCAAAATTAGAGGTGCAGAACTACAGTGTCGCAATTATTTTCTAACATACTCTTGTTTTTTGCAATCTATATACTTTTCTAGGGAACTGACCTAATTATCTCATAGTTTTGTTCTTTCTAACTCAATATTTGCTCAATTCTTTCGTTCTTTTTTCAGTTGTTCTTAATTTGTGTTTTCCATGATCAACAGTTAGATAAATATATCATCTATCGAAAGCATTATTATTGTTACTGTTATTATTATAAAGTGTAAATTTTCACACTAGGTAGTGTAAACCTGTTGAATCACTAAGCTTGATATCTATAGTAATATTAATAAATCGTTTGACGTGTATTATTTCCGATCCAAGGTCCAAAGGCGAAGTCATACTGCTGACTGTACAGAGGTGTGACGGTAGTAAGGTGTTTCCTTCAGACAACCAGCATAACAGCGATGCTGCCTTCCCACATGGAGGGGTGAGGTTAAAAAAGGTCGACCCTAAAAATGCACACCTCCCCTTATCCCACGGATATCCGTCTCCGACCTAGTGTGTTCCTATAGTATTTCCTACTGTGACTAATTATTTTGGGACGATGTCTGCTTGTGTAATCGATGTAAATACTTGTTATGTTACGCCCTCTCGTTAGGTTTTTTGTTGTGCAAACAACAATTAAATAGTGGTTCAAAACTTTGTGATCGATCATTGTTAACAATACTGTTTATTGTGGAGTATCTAGAAGAAAACGTTCAAGCATCTCAAAAGAAATCTATAGATGATATTTTCCGGTGCAAGAATCTTGATATTGACGTAATATTTATGGATCAGTTTTTCACCTGACAAAATAGTCATATCGAATGGACACGAAATACCACTCAAAGGTCTCGCTCTAATCAAAAGAATGTATTAGAAATTTGAAAAGTACGAACAACATATTTCCTATTGTAATTGATATCCAGCCTAGTTGGATTGGTGCTGCACTAAGTACTACAGACAAAGCAACACTAATTAAAAGGGTCTTCAGAAAAAACGTTTCATATGATTCTGGGCTTTAAAGTTCGATCAAAATCAAAAGTAGTGACGAAGGGGACGGTGTGGTTCATATGTCTCCTTATATTGCAGTAGAACCCAACTAAAGAAGTGTTCTTCTATGAATTGGATAGCTTTAACAAAACGCGCTAAACAGATTGCATGGGACTAGCTAAAGACGCAAATATACGTTGTAAAATGAGAACAAAGAAAACTGTTTCGATGAATTCTTTTTGTGATAGATTAGATGGTGGAAATAACCTTGTATAGAGTTGTGGGAATGTTAAAATATTTTCAAAAAACCCCAAATTCATAGACAGTTATCGTTGGTATGTTACTTGGTGTTCTATTACTTAAACTCAAGTAGATCATATCTCTATCAGCCATCGATGGTGCTTGTAAGTACAGATCTTTCGCACTTTTAACTCCCTGTCAGGATTCTGATTACGCGTTCATATAACTCGTCTGGTAGTCAAAAATCCATCACTATCAACCAATCGTTTTGAATAAATTAAACCCAAGTGGTAAATCAAGCTGTATATTAAGCTACATTTTAACCCACTGGTAAACATATGTGGGAGTTTATTGGACTTCAAACATATGGAAGTAGCGAGTAGTGTTTTTTAGTTTCACGAAACCTTATTTACAAACATAGTTTCAGTGGGCTCTGTACGATCTTGTGACCTCTGTCGGTCAATTTTGTAGATCTTGAGGTATACTGGTGGATGGCATTCTCGAAGTTTACATAAGTAAAGTGAATCTTGATGATATGTGATTGTTGTTTGACATTTTCTGAAAGCTTTATTAACTCATCCAAAACACCAGTAACAATGAACCTTACATCAGGGAAATAATTTCCGAAGTTGGTGACACACTATTTACTAATCGCACCTTAAAAGAAAGCTCAACTACCACATTGCTCCATCATTTTCAGACAAAATGTCCTGGCTGCTTTAACCGTTGGATATTAATCCACCTAAGAAATTCGAGGTCTGGAAGAAACTCTGTACATTACTAGAAATAGTCGATAAGCCTATAGATCTGTATAATTGTGTATTACTGGTGATCGTGTGGAGAATGAAATCAATGATGTGTATTAAAGTGTAGACCACCTTATGGAAATATGTTTCACTTTAGTCATCGTCTCACCGTATTTCTGAATTTAAAAGGTTTTGGATATATCATTTTCAGTACTACAGTTATGCTTATGAAACCTAGCCTCTAAGGATTTTCGACTTCTATCCCGTGCCATCCTTTCGAAGGGGTTTTATGATTCGGTAGCATTATCGTGTAAGTAAGGTTAGGTTTTGGTAGTGCATGTTAAGGGATAAAAGAGGTGATTAATAAATAAATGTTATCATTTCAAAATGCCAGTTTCGTTAGCTTGATCACGTTTTACGCGTACCCTTGTAGTGACTTCCGTCCCAGATATTATTTAATTGTACTGGTCGGATTAACCTGTCCCGACTCATTGAGGTTCTGTGGTTAGGGTCCTATGGATCACGTCATTAAGTGGCTATAGACACTACCAGACAAATGAGGAAGGAAGGCATTTGTAGTTACGCAGTTCCCAGTGGTATTCTTAAATGAAATGTACTTTCAACTTGGTGGAATTTATCTTGGCCAGAAATTTCAACGAATATTTGTCATTCTGCACCGACTGTTGTTAATGTATTCATAAAATAAGTTACGTAAAAGTGAAACATGTTTATTTCTAGGTTATATTATGGAGACCATTTAGGGTCTGAGTACCTCACAAAGGATTGCTTAAAATTAATTATTCTAAAGATTTATACTTTGGAAAATGAACTTGATGTGTTATGAGGGCAAATTAGATTGACCGTAACTAATGCAGCAAACGCGAACACAAAATAATCCATTTCTCAGAGTTAGTTATTTTCGAGATATATGATCTGAATCTAACGAATATCCGATATACTTCCTAATTACGAAATTTTCACACCTAAGGAATTTCCTAAAACTGTGGAGCTAACATGAAATAAATCCAATGTTTACCGACACCAGAGATGTTATGATCTTTGAAAAATCTTAGCTAAACTGCATGAACCATGGTATTTATTTCAAAGTAACACAGGTCATCCTAATTTTGATAAACAGATTAATCATGAGAAACTAATTATAATCTTTTCATTTCTATCTTTTATACTGTAAGTGTAGATTATGAATAATTATGGAAAGTTTACGAAACAATTTTCAACATATTAATCACACCATGTCTGTGAGACCACTTAGCAACATCAATTAGCTGTTCATCATTTTATCTCGTCGTACTTGATAGCTGCGCTTGCACTTTAAACTTTCGTAAACTTAATGCTTCAGCTAGCTTAAGAGTTCTTCAAATTTACTCCTACTAAAGATGGTGTTAGATTCCAAGATTCTGAGAATCATTTGCTTGAGGCTGATTCTCATGAAATACTGGTATCTGGTGATTAACGACTGACAATTCGAAAATTGTACATTTTAGACAGTCTTCTATCGAAGCTGTTTAATCTACTTTAGTCCATACAATATATGCTACTGAATTAATAACAGTAGTATAAAACTGACTCTCTAGAGTGATGAAACTTTTTCATTCACCAATGCTAAACCTCAAAGGGATTTTGTTAAGTTATCAAAATAATCCAGGATATGGACATTTAAGCACTTTATTAATCTTAAAACTATCACAAGTTCTTGATAATTGCAAGGTATTCATTTTCAATTTCCTAGCTTATGGTAAGGCTGGGCTTTTATATATGTGTAGCCAAAATATTACTGGGTCTGTTGCTACCTTGAGGACTTAATAAGACTCAGACAGCGTCAAATTTCAATAAAAATATCCTTTTTTAATGTCACAGACTCTAAATCTAAGGAATTTTTAGTCTCCTTGCTCTAAAACAGGGATTTCAAAGTTTTATAACCTATCATCGATGGAAACTCATCTGCTTTTGAAATATGCTGAGGATTAATATTAAAAATAACTTTTACATTTTCTCAATACTTGCTGAAAGTTTGTCAAAGTAGAGTTAAAATGTATGAAAACGATATCTGACAAACATTCTTCTGGGACACTAAAAAGGACATTCACCGGTATATGCTTCTGTTTATTAGTAATCCTAAATTTGTTATTATCCACGTTCATAGACACTTTTGACAATAGACAGAATTATGGACTTTAAATACGTACGACAGTACTTTCTTGAAATGTTTGAGGAAATGCTAGCAGAAAATGTAGATAAACAAGCGAAGAAACCTCGGTGACGGTTTTTCAACAAGTATTGAGTCCAAAATGAATAATTATTTGAAAGGAATCCCTAATAACTAATTAACAATTGAATTTTCTGAATATATTATCTTTTATATAAGAACTTTCGTCCAAATTAGATGGAATAGTTTCTTCCTATCCAATGTATTATCTTTTAGTCTCAACGCGTGGTTTACTTACCTTTACATATAACTTCTTTCTAAGGAAAGAACCATCAATTTGTCACATACATTAACGATTATCATAACGTTTTGTTGTGTTTTAAATCTTTATTGCATTGTGTTATAACCTTAGCTATAGGATTATCACGAAATGCGATTGTCGATTTAGGTACGCTGACTCATACGACCAAACTAATGATGCATACATCAGTACGGGCAACCTAGAGTTCCTACTGGTCCTTTTTCCGTCTAGTCCTGCCTGTTAAGTCCAGAGCACCAATCTTAGCTTCCGCGATACGAATCATGTGTTTCAAATATACTTGGTTTATGTACAAACAAAATCAGACCACATCACACCATAAAATAGAAAATAACCTTTGCACAAGATCTAGCCAAAGGTAGCTGTAATTGTGAGAAACTGTGACTAACAGACTAAGAATAACTTGAGAATAGTAAATCATATAATAATAACCAATAGGTCAAATAAAAGCTTATAATGAAAGAAATATGAATATCTATATAATCTAGTTACTTAATAGTCATACAATAAGAATGTTCGCATAATATTAGTCCATACGTAATTCCTAACGGTTACCATTCATTTATTCTCGTCCGGACATGGCACATTGTGCAGAATAGTACGTGTTAAAAAACTAATAGTTGTTGAAAAGATAAAGACTACCCAATGAAGAGAATATTTTATTGGCGATATCATTTACACAAACCGTACAATCGTATTTATCATTAATTTAATCTATATAGTAGTAGTCTTAGAATTCAGACTCTGCATCATAAATCATTTAGAGATATTATCCTTATCTGTTGGTCTTCTATTTTATTGTTTTGTTTTATTTGATAATATGTAATCCCAGGCTGAAATTTCTTATGGTCTGACATGCCTATCTTCATTATCTATTACATGCTGTTATTCAATCTAATCACTATGCAGAACAATGATATGAAAACTGTGTAGTACACTTGTTAACCAAAAAATAAGTAGTAATGATGATCGTTAAACTAAAATTGTAAAATTGTAACTAAAATTGGGTTCGAATCTCGAGAGGTGGGATCGTGGATGTGCACTGCTGAGGAGTCCCATAATAGGACGAAACGGCCGTTCAGTGCTTCCAGGTTTTCTACGATGGATTAGCTTCAATTGACTCATGGTTTCAACTATATATATAAAATTGTATTTGTAGAACAGTCTATAACTTCAATTTCACACATAAACTACGTTGTGAAATAAAACTACATGATGTTAACCTATTCAATGTCATAAAAGTAACAGTCTGGATTCTAGTTTAACTGGTTCTGGAATATTGTATATATATATTTGATGTTGGCTTACAGACAGTTGTTTTGAGTTGCATATGTTGTTCAGTTGTAGGAATGTGTCCGTTGCGTTGCCGATGTTTGCCTTTCCGTCTGTATCAGATCCTCCTTGTTCATTGATTATGCTGACCAGTTACGTGGAACATCCAACCACTTCCAGAATTTCTCCATCAGTTGTGATTGTGTTAGTGTTCTCCGTGTTGTATTTGAGGATGTTGGTGTTTCCCTTGTGTATGTTGAGGCATACTGCTTCTGAGGTTGCTGTTACACTGACTGTCTTCACGTGCATTTGTTGTGGGATAGAAGGGTTGGGTGATGAGCGAAATCCAAAATCGTCTAGTTGCATCCAAACTGTCCATCGTATTCCGTGTTTCACCTCAGATGTGGAGTTCTTCATTATCTAGTTAACGACGAGAAGGGAGATGAAGGTGGAGAGTAGTCAGCCTTATCTGACTTTGGTCCTTGTCCTATCAATCTTGTGGAAAAATACAGTAACGGAATTAGTAGGTTTAATATTGACGCTGTTGAAGACACAACATGAGCAACATAACACATCATACTGCATTCATCCTAAACGTTAACAAAGTGAATATGGGAGCAATAGATGGTATAGCTTAACGAAACACAGTTTATGTTTTTCAGTCAATTTACGTTTTTATTTATTTTAATTTCTTAACAAATACCCTTTTCACATACTTCATTCGATTTCAAAGCCATTAAAAAAGTCATTTTCCTTTTCATATTTCATTGTAAAGTATATAACGAAATAATCAAAAACTTGTAGTTTGTAGTAATTTAGCACAATACCCAATTTAACATTCACAGTGATATTTGCTTTAGAGAGAAATAAAGATGAGAGAGATCAATACTTTGAGACGACTTATTCTCGTACGCCGCTATACACAAAAGTGAAAAACAGAATCTTACTTGTGTAATGCTCGTGATAGTTTGATTAATAAAACATTCTGGTTTGTATGGCCAAATTATCCTTTTTTTTATTCCTATTACTCGAAATACAAGCATTGTGACAATCGTCTAAAGTGAAAGGATAAATTTTCAATCTCAAATGTTGTGCTCCAAAAAATGAGAACTAGTGATTTCATCAATCTTCTCGATAATGTCTATCTAGTCAGTAATGAAAATACGACTGTAACAGCATTCACTGTCTTTCTCTATCCCTTAATCATGTCTGTTGTTTCATCTTTAAAAATCAGACAAAAGGTTGTAAACTAGTTACTTTTCCTAGCTAGATAGCTTTCTGTTTGGACAAACATTATCTGTTCAATGAAAGCTAGTTTATATTTGAAATAACAAAACAAAGTAAAGCAAACTAGACTGTTTTTATTTCAATATCAGAAAGATTAGAAAACAACATTGTTTCTATTTAACTATTATATGAATTATATTTACGTCGTAAAACCGCTCAATTTTGTAACTTGTCTACTTACGTACTTTTTTTTAGAACTGTTTTGCTTTGTAGTGTTTATGTTTATTTAATTAGACAGATCATCATATAATGCAATAGACAAAGATATTTTTATTTACATTAAAAACCAATAGGTTATAGATAATAATAATAATCAGTTTCGGTTTGGAAAGGACAGGAGGTTTGATGGCCTGTGTTAGTCATTGCAATGATGGTTTCTCAGTTGATCCAACTTTCTTTTGAAAGAGTCAACGGATGGAGCTTCAAGCACGTTCTGAGGTAACGAATTCCACCTATTGATGATTCGATGGGAAAGTCGATAGTCAGCTGACAAGTAATTTGTTTTGGGCTTGTGAACTTCTTGGGGTGTCCTCGCAAATAATGATGATAATTGATGACAATAACCCTAAAATGCAAAACGTTAGGAATTCAATTTTCTACTCATTAGGATATTATAAACTTATTGTTATTATTTTCATGATTACTACTGTACGTTTAAAGTTTCCATCTTAATATGAGTACAACAATGTCATTTTGTAATACAGATTCATAGCTGAATTATCAACAAAATAAGAGTACAAATGCTTATAAAACTCATCGTTTTCATTGAATAATTCGATGGTTTTTATGAGTTGACAGGGCAGTGGATATCATGTAGATGTTTGGATTCTGAACAAAAAACACAATGCATTTTTTAAGATTTCATTTTAATCCACTATTTTAGAAGTAATTCCAACATAATTTACATCTATGTTGAAATAAACTTCCATATATAGTAAGCAAAGATGGATAGTGGTTAGCAGTGGAATCCAGGACTCGCGTTTCGTCCTGTTTGGGACTCGTCAGCTGGATATCGAGGCAATACGCACAGTATGCGCATATGCCAATTAGAGACTGACCAGTTGCAGTCCTAAACACCAATGGGAAGATTCAAATAAACAATACTAAATGAATTTCATATATAGTGTTGTATTCTGTGATATAGATAGTTTGATTACCAGGCTAACATTGTCATTTTCCATAGTAGTATAAACGCTTACTTAAAGCAGAAATGAGTTATTTCACAAACATTAAATCAATCCGTTCTGATGACCTTGTATCTGATTGGTTATCTTTTTTTGGTTTTGTTATCTTTATTTAGCATTTATCTATGCAACAAATATTCTACATCATTTCATATTCCCAAAACTATATGATAAACAGTATTTAAGGATAGTTATATACCGGCTCTACTTTAGTGTCGTCCTTTACTATTACTATCTTTTTTGTTAACAAAACTTGTTCCTTCTAAAAAAGGATTGAATAGAGAAAGAAAACAACTGGGGCAGAACAGAACGAATTCATTTTGTTTTGGCAAGTTTTTGTTTATCAGCTTGCAACCTTATATATATGTACATTTATCTATATTTTTGAAGGATTAATTGAAAAGGAAGGTAACAGTGAATACAAAATGATCAAAACAAAAAAATGAATTGGAGAGAAGTTGATATAACCACCAATAAACGTTAAGCAAAGATGGATAGTGGGTAGCAGTGGAATCCAGGACGCGCGTTTCGTCCTATTTGGGACTCGTCAGATGGATGTACCTGCATCTCAGAGTTGATGTTCTGTTGATGGACTGCAACTGGTTAGTCTCTAGACTGACCAGTTTCAGTCCAAAAACATCAATGGGAAGATTCAAACAAACAATACTAAATGAATCAATACACGTTGTTTACTTTTATAGCATAAGTTGGCAATTACTCTTATTAGAGGATCGTATGAACGAAATTATTGTCAAGCTGGGTGTTCATATAAAATGCCAAAATGTTTTTTAATCACGTTACTGTAACTCATCATTGATTAATGTAACCTAACATATGTACGTAATCAATAATTTCGAAAATGGTATATTATCCATTGGATAAATAGAACTATATACAGTTTTTCATTGGTTATTTGTCGTATTGCATAATATTGAGTCCGATTTCACATCTATGAGTTGAAATCTGTATTTGAATTTACTGAATTTCATAAATTGATTGTTAACATAAGTTGATTTAAAAAAAGTGAACATTTTGCATGAGAAATCTCCTTAGTTGATATTCGAGTACTGTTAATGAAGGAAGAAAATCAGCGAAAATTTCAGTTTCAGCGTCGGTTCAGGCTGTCGTTAGCTTTCAGGTGTACTCGTTTTATCTGAAGGTTACTATTAGTCGCCTTAATGTTGAAATAAAATTGAGCAGCTAGACAGCTTATTTGTGATGCAAACGTTTTAGAGGCCTTGAAATGGTGTGTAAATCCATTATTGAGTGGTGATATCAGCTGACCATATTTTTGAGTAGAGTCCAGTTAGGCCAATCTAGTTCAGTTCATCAAATCTTCTGGACATTGAATTAAACTTGATTTTGGGTCCTATTTCCTAAGACCCTAACATAAAATTCATGTTTGTCTAAAGTATATTTCAATTATCTTTTGGATGTCTTAATACATTCATAAATGATATAAAGGATCAAGTTTAGTCTGACTGCAGTTTAACCACCTCTAACATATAAGATCATTCAGCTAGTTCAATCGAGAGGAATTTCAAGAAATAAATACCTGAAGTTGTAGGTTATTCAAGGACTAAAAGATGTCTAGGCTTATTCATTCGTCCGAAAAAAAGAACGGAAGTGATATTAGGAAACATTTAAAATTTCCCAGGGTTCAGTATTGGAGACAGGATTATTCTACTTATGAGTAGACAATTTTCTTACTGTCATCGTGTCACCATAATCTTTATTTGCAGACGATATCAAAAACAGAGAGTGGTGGAAAGTAAAGAAAGATATTAAAGGACTTTAAAAAGACATAAACCTAAAAAGTGAATGATCTCAAGCTTGGTATATATGTAGAACTATGATCTAGTTATGTATTAATACTAATTTAATAATGGACCTAATCCTAAAATAGTAGGTTTGTCGTGATATGACTACCTAATCTATGAGATCTTAAGTGGAATTCCCATCATTTTCTATTCTGACTTATCGTATCGTAGGAATCAGCAATATAACTTCTATTATTTCAGAAGAACACATTTGGGCTGGAGACAGAATATTATACTTAATGTGAATGAAGAAAAGTTATACAGAATAATCACATATGCAAGGCTAAGTCATGCCATCGATTAATTGTCCTCGCGTTCGCCATTGCTGATCTTTGGGTGTTAAATGTTTAATATACATCTCAGTAATTATACGCTCGGCTTGAAAGATCGTGTGGTTAGGAACCAATACAACTACAAATACTGACCAATCCCACTAAGTAAATGATGACTTATTAACGCCTGCCTAGTCGGCTTATTACAAGTTGATCGATAGGATTCTGTTATCATCAAGGGCTAAACGTTAGTCACTACTTGGTAACTGATTTAGATGACTGTTTTCATCCACATCACATATATATGTTTGTAAGGTTACCTAGTATGTTGTGATATCCTTTATAGTCGATGAACAGTTAAATACAAAATTATCCTTCACAATGGATCTTGAACTCTACACTCATTATTGTACTTTAATTCATCAAGTAAAGAGGAATTATTTTAACACAACATTTTCAAGATCATTATTCAAAGATGAAAGATTTATTTAGGAAAACGGAGAATATTTCATCATTTATATGAAGAAAATATAGAATTCAATGTTCAATTAATTTAAAGCTTTTAAATGAATATTATTAAAGGGAATTGTAGTAAACAGAACACGGGTGGGGACATTCGAATGCAATAAAGCACAAATTACAAAACTATCTCACTAAAATCTGATAACCATACAGCAAACGGTTAATTTACAAAATAACAATCAATTGTCTCATTCTTGACTGTTCCTTCTGTAAATATCAGTCCATCGTCTCCAATTATTATTGTGCATGCATTTTCATACTGATTGCACTTCGTTCATGTTCTTTCCTTATCGATCTTCTGCCAAAATACATTCAATACCTGACCACCACCATATACTACTTATGTGGATATAAGTAACACACACCACAGTATAACATCAAATGTAGTTTTTAATTTTCTTACAGGTTCAATGAAAAAATAAAAATAATTTACATGTAAATATATAATTTGACAAAATGAAATAGGAAACTGATAGTGAATATTTAAGTAGAAATGAATATTTGTTTTAAACTTCAAGAAAGAGTTTATTGTGATTAATGGATTGGTTAAAGGTGGTCTAGCTTAGATAGACTCTTGAATTCAACTGTTAAAAGTAACTAAATGGTTTATTAAACAGAGTTGAAGTAGAGAAATATCATAGTAGAAAAGTTTTGTAGCTTGGGTGGACGACCAAACCATCCAGCTCAAAGAACAAAACTCCATCAGAAATATCATAATTGAGCTTAAAGTAAAATATAATTGAAAATAAGAGATAATTAAAAAATGTTTAGATATTGACGTTGATCAGTGCATTCCCTATTTTAGCTAATTATAGCATAATAGAATAATGTAGAAATCCATTGAGTTAATGTGTCATCTAATGTATGTTTGATTCTCATAATCAGTTAGAATATCAACTTTTATATGACTAAATGGGTACATTTACTTTTATTATCAGAAGAGGTTTTTTTGTGGAGATTTAGTATTTTCATAGTTGAAAGTATGGATGCGCACTGCTGAAGAGTCCCATAATAGGACGAAGCGGCCATCAAGTGCTTCCAGGTTTTCCATGATGGTCTAGCTTCAATTGACTCACGCTTTCAACATTTACTTTTCATTATACAAATATAAGTTATGATTCACATGTGTATGCTCTTCAACTGATTCCTATGATTAAAAAAAAAACAACTCATTTTTGTTATGAACTAAACGTTATTTAATAAACCACGGAACCAAAAGGAATGAATCCTATTTGGAATTTTGTATTTCTATTTTTTTGCCTTTATTAGTTAAGATAGAATTCAAGGTGGATCATAGTAATCCTTGTCATTCACATTAATTTGCAGATTAAATCTCCTCCTTGAAAGAGGTGATACCAAGTTGTCTGGTCGAAAATTTCAATAGTTTATGATTAAATGTAAGTAATGAACAAACCTCCTCAAAAAGTCAACAAAAATCCTTCAAAGTAGAAGTTTAAAAGCTTGATTGTCATTATAAACTAAAGAGATGAAATTTAATTCTTACATTTGTAATGGACTTGTTAGTATTATAAACTTATGAACATTTGCTTTAATCTATTAAATATTTACTGTGAATACATTACAACATTGTGGAAATCTCTTATCAGAAATATTCAAGATAAAACTGTACTATTCAACTTGGATCTATATCAGATTTAGGTATAGCAAGGTAACTTTTGAGAATCTAATAAATTTGTACACTGGCAAGCCTATTTAAAGTCTTTGCATGGATAAACGACAAAGAATACATTATATTCTATGAATATTTTACACAATAACTAAGTATCAATACTTTCATCAATCGTTCGACTGTAACTGTACTTAATATAGAATCATATTAGAATTGTTATAATTCGTAGCATGTGTGTCCTGTTAATGTATAACATGATAATACCGCCAATTCGAGAGCAGTGAATTATTGATCGGACCAATGACACATAAAACTTATACGAGCAGCCTAGAGTCCTTATCGATCCTAGCTTTCTTCCTAGCTCTGTCTATTAAGTCCAGAACACCAATCTCAACCTCTGCGGTATGAATCATTTATTTCAAACATACTGGGTTTATATACTGACCAGATGGACCACATTGTATCATAAAATAGGAAGCATTTATACAAGATTTAGCCAAATGTGGGAGATAGTAATTAATAGAATGGGAATAACTCAAGAACGATATATCGTATAATAATAGTTCATTGGTCAAAATAAAGCTTATAATAAGAGAGACATGAATATGAATAGTTGAATTACTTAACAATTATACAATAGGAAATATACGTGTACTATTAGTTCATAAATGGTTCCTAAAAGTCACCATTCACTATTCTTATCGGGATATAACATGAATGATAATGATTCTATTCATACTCGTGATCAGCATGATCCAAATATTCACACACGTCATTATCTCGTGTTATATTTAATTGTAAATGTTTATATTTTCTTATATAAACAATTACTTACATTAGATATTATGACATTTAGATAGAATTCAATAAAAATGATTGTTCTTTCGATTATGTTTCCCTGGGATAATAAATCTTTTTTCTTAAAAAAGGTTGTCATTTGAAGGTTTGTTATTTGGGGGTTGTGTTGAATGTGTTGGTGTATTGATTTAATTGTTGAAAAACTTTATTTTGTTTCTTTTTCTGAAATTAATTTTAACAAATGAATAAGAAAAGGTTTTTACAATGAAATTTATCTAATATAAAAGTAATTTCAATATTTGAGATCATGAGTCAATTGAAGCT
>NW_017386028.1:1087307-1119071 GCF_000237925.1 Schistosoma mansoni | reverse complement strand
TGACTCATGATCTCAACTTATTAAAATTACTATAATATCCACAAAAAACCCTTCTGATATTATTATAAAAGTGTTATTACTGTAAAACTGATATTAGCAACAGTGGAACATTGTGATTTATATATAAAAGAAGACTGAACTAATGACAGATCAAGATATATATCACCTTCCAAATCACACAACAGTAACCAAACTAATAATATATATTCATTTCTATATCGATTTTACTCACATTTGTTCATTAATTAACGAATATCAAAATAGTGAAAATATAAGACTAGGTTTTATGTGGAATAAATAAGCAGTATGTGTTGTATGTTGTATTGAAAGAAATTCATATTAAATTAATACATAAATATTGGATAATGCAATGAGAAGTTGAAGATTATCAAAACTATGTGATATATAAACTGACTACGCCTGCAGATAACGGATTCAAGTGTTTTAGTTTTCAGTATGAGGTTGTGGAGGTGCTTGAAACTTATTGAGATTACAAACCGATCTAAGTATGACAACTATTGGAAACCTTTAAGTAATGGATCACTGTTTCATCCACGTATGAGGTTCTTCAGCAGTACGGTGAAGTACAGTTGAGCAGAGGCCCTAATAACACTACAGTTACTTACTGAGGAATGAGGCAGAAAATCCTTCCGAACTGAACTCGTTCTTGAATTTTTAATAATCTTACATTTTCAGTTTGTTTGTATGGATCAAGCATGTGTGAGAACATTCCACACACTTCACGGAACTACCAAATTCTCTTCGTGACCAATTCATGTTCAGTTGCTCGTGTTGGACTCTTGAAATACAAATCTCATTTATCTAATGTTTTTCGATTTTGATAACTTCAATTTCAGTTGTGTCTGTTGTCCTGTGATCAAACTTAAGCAACTTTCGTCGATAAGAAGATTGTGCAGTATAATTCAAGGAGTTGGATATTACTAGCACCAGTGGTCATTGAACCTTTACAAATAGACAGATACTCCACGCATCTACAAATAGATATTGCACACGACAAGGAATATTCTGCCTTAATAATTTGATTGATGTGACTATCGAATCGGGAAATAAGCTTACTATATGTTAACCCAAAGATTTGAGTAAAACGCTACTCATAAAGCTGGAAGTTATGTGAATTTGAAGGTTATAATTACTAGGTATAACGTGTCGTAAAATTTCACGACAAAACTTTCACTTATCATAATTAAGTTATCCGTATTTATCTTACATAATATTCTATATTACGGTCACGGTTAGCTCCACGCAGTCACCCAATCAGTTGTAAACTACCTGAGACCTGGCACAAATATTCACTGGTCGTTTGTTGTTAAATAATGTCAACGTAGAAGAAAGGATTTTTGTGTGATTTTTTCGATAAGTCGGATGATTTTCGTCATAACTCTAAATGACATCAACAGGAACATCTTGAAGTTTGAAGCTCAACATCTTTCAACGGTATGAGACAATTTTAGAATCCTAGATCTAGAGAAAGAGAAAAAATGAATGCATCTTATGGTAGTGTACTGACTCTATTGTGAATGACAATAAATGAACCATGAAATGTAAAATCCAAGTTTCATTCCGTATATTAATACCTAGGCTGATCCCGTTGAGCAACGGTGGTAACAAAATCCAAATACGAGATGGGATGAAAGAATTCATTCCAGACAATTGTTTACTCCAAGGAACTATAAAAGGTGAAACAGGAAGAACCGCTTCCCAGCTTAATCAGTTTTATCAAATGCAACTAAACATTTAGAGTCAGACTAAAGACGTGACTGGTAGACTAAGTAATAAATAAACGTACTTATGCATGCACTCATGTGAAAATCAAAAACAATAGCCACTAATAATAAGAATAATAGTGAACAATTCGGCGATAGCAAATATATGTACATAATGACTCAAAAAAGATTAAATTAATTTATCTGTCCAGGAGTTAGAATAAATCCCATAGTCATATACTCACAGAGAAGCTGGAAAAACCTTGGTTACTGTGACTGATTCTGATCCATATTATTTTTGGTCTCAAATTAGAAATTTTGTACTTACCGACATGACTGAATCCAGAAACTCAGTAACTTCATAAGGAGTTGATGAGATTTTTTGGTCTCATCATGTGACATATTATAGTTATTAAGTCGAAATTATGTTAGGCGAATCAATAACTATTTTGTCTAGTATCAGCTTCTGTTATTGATAATTTACCGGTTCTCTATATTACAAAGTTATTCAAATTTCTGATTTGATCAAAAAAACAATAGTCTTTGAACTTTCATACAATTTTTCTCATTTGTAAACTATTTTTTTATAATCAGAAGGGGTTTTTGTGGAGATTTAGTATTTGCATAGTTGAAAGCATGATTCAATTGAAGCTAGACCACCATGGATAACCTGGAAGCACTAGATGGCCGTTTCGTCCTATTGTGGGACTCCTCGGCAGTGCGCATCCACGACCTCGCCTCGCGAGATTCGAACCAAGACCTACCACTCTCGGATCACAGCGCTTAACCGATAGACCACTGAGCCGGCATCTAATGGTGTTATTGTCCAACTTCAATTCTTTGAACTTTAATTCTTATCCTGTATATATATATATATATATATATATATATATATATATATATATAACCCATCTAAATGTACTAATAATACTTTGGAAACTAATAATGACCTTACACTTTTCGCCCCAATTTCCTTAATTATAATGCTTATCTTAATTCATTAGTTTTTTTTTCTAATTTAAGTAACAAATGTTATATATTACTTAGTCAATAATTTATTCTTCGTGAATATTAGTTGTTCCATATGATATATCTAAGTGTTTTGAGAAAGGACTTCTGTCATGAGTTTGATCATATTGATCATAGTTACAAAATCATATGATTATTGTATATGAATATAGATACATGTTGTCATACATAAAGTTCTATCTATCATTATATATTACTGGTCTGTTTAATGATTTAAAGTACATAATTAATAGCCTAATAAATTGGTATCCTTTTTACACTTACGTATGAAATATAATCATATGATTTGTTACCAGAAAGTACATTATATATAAACATATAAAGAAAGAGATAGTTAGGATTTACTGATTGACATCGTTTCATAAAATACAATTGAAATTGTAAAATAAAACATCCAATCTAAATTAATCATATAAGTTATATATGATTATCGATAAAGCCTTTATCGTCAATTTTATGAACAGCTCTAACCAATAATTTCTTAAAGAGGGAGAGAGGTTGATTAAGATCATGAATTGATGAATGTTAGATCACTATTGAAAACTCAACAATCTTCACAATTCTATACTGATAATTACCACATGTTCATTAATGACCAGCTTCAAGAAGTAATTCTTGGAGTTCTAGTGAGAAGTGGTGATCGATGGAGTTAATCCATGTGAGGTAGAGACAGGTATCTACCTCAGACAATAGATGACCTCGTAATTTCGAGGATTGGTTGGAGTTAGACATTAACAACATAGGATGTCGGTTCAGTGGTCTAGAGGTTAAGCGTTCGTGCGCGAGACCGAAGGTCCTGAGTCCGCATCTCGCGTGCGGAATTGTGAATGCGCACTACTTAGAAGTCCCATACTATGACGAAACGACAGTCCAGTGCTTCCAGGTTTTCAGTGGTGGTCTAACATTCGTAGATTCATGATCTCAACCAAAAGGTAGATAACAATTCTTATTGCTCATAACAAATCCTATTTCTCGAATTGGACAGTCCTGGGAATTTTTAGTTAGAATAATGAACTTAGTTACTTCTAATTATCATAGTGTCTCAGTGGATATTCAAAAGTGAGATGCGTAGGTTAGTTTTATAAGTAAAATAAGTATTATTGATTTGGTATCTGATGTTCCAATTTGGACTTAAAATATGTCGTCACAACACGCTTCCTAAGTAAAATAATTTTTCTTCAGTTCAATGGATTTGCTTATCATGATAACATTAAATTGGACCGGTTTTTACCAGTGAAAATTTAGTTACTAGATGAATCATCTCTGTTATTATTCAGTACAAATCTTTTCATTTAGTTACTAGACAATTCCTTTTAATCAAAGCATGGACTGTAAGTTTTATTTCACCTAATGGTACCCTTTTCCAGCACGTTATAAAATATTGTCGAACATAGAGTCCAAGGGAGTAACAATTATAGTGAAAAGTAAAACTTGGTCATAAATACTTTATACTTCGGAAACATAAACTTTAATTCTCACAAATGTGGAGTAAATATAGTTGATCAAAGAAGGAAATTAAAACAGATATCAACCAGTAGTGACAAGTGCAAACAAATTAATAATCAGAAAATATAACCATACTTACAAAAAATGGTGTAACTTTTATCCATAATTAGCTAAAAGATGACCACACTAAGGTCAGGCGGAGTCGAAGTGATAGGCATTTAAAGTAAAACAGTGTTGGTCAATTAATATGTGGATCATAACTAGTAAGGACTTGATTCAATGTAGAAACCTACTACACTGAGTTTATCTTTGTCGTTTTTCGTATTTAATAATACTGAAGCATCCATCGCATTCGGCCATTTTCCCATTCATTTAGTAGATGTGAGCGTACTACATCTGTGTTGTTCATTAGCCATATTGATCTAGGCTGCAATGACATGTTTATTACACGCAGTTAAGGATACATTTACACATGAAATGAAAACTTTGGTTGAAATTACACTTCAACATCTAGCACCCACATATCGATTGAACAGAAAAATTTCCGAAAGTGCTGGATACTGCACACTTGCTGAATATTGTAAGCATTGTGAATAGCCTCAACTTATTTTGATCAGAATGTTTTCTCTTAAAGAGTCTCAAGTCCAAATTCCTAGTTTACCTTCTAAATTCACTGTTTACTGATATCCATGATCGATATTTTGATTATCTGATTCGTTTACCTTTTAACAAATTTCAACTATCTAATCAATTTCTAGACAATATAAAACATGAAATAAATGGTAATTGCACTAATTACCAGGGTCATAATTATACTAATATCGACCGAATTAAAACTGGTCAACGAAAAACCACAATCAGACTATTCAGTAATATGCCAAAATCGGTTGAAGTTAGGAAGCTCTAAAGTTCAAGTAATGTAAGCTGTTGATATTTAAACACCTATCTAGGGTAAAGAGATGAGGTCGTTAAAATCCAGACAAATTTTGAATTTCTGTAGAAATTCAAAAAAGAGTGACTTTTATCATAGATCAAGAAAAAAGCATGTGTAGTGCCTTCAACGTTTACAATTATAACGAAAAATTACCTGTATATGATCATACTAACTTACGCCTGTTACTGCTAGTCGAGGAGCATAGGCCACTCACAAGCATTCTCCATCAAACCCTGTCATAGACAATCCCTCCCTGTTGATTCCAGTTGCTATTCATCTTTTTCACGTCTACTCCCAATTACCAAGTCATTGTGTTCTTTGGTCTTCCTCCTTCCATTTTCCCTTCACAATTTCAAGTTAGCACTCGCCTCATGATGCAGTTCGACGGTTTCCATAATGTATGTCCAATCCAACCCCACACATCTGTTCCTAATTTCTTCTCCAACTGGAAGTTGGTTTGATCTCTCACACAGTGGGTTGTTGCTGATGGTGTCCTGTCAACAGACATTAGGTATCTTACGAAGACAATTGTTTAGAAATACTTGTACATCTTCGATGATGGTTGTGATAGTTCTCAAAGTTTCAGCTGTATACAATGGAACTGACTGTCTTGATGTTCGTACTGAACATTCTGAATTTGATGTCGGTTTACAGACAGTTGTTTTGAGTTGCATATGTTGTTCAATTGTAGGAATGTGTCCGTTGCGTTGCCGATGCTCGCCTTTCCATCTGCATCAGATCCTCCTTGTTCATCGATGATGCTGACCAGTTATGTGAAACATCCAACCACTTCCAGAATTTCTCCATCAATTGTGATTGTGTTCACCATGTTGTATTTGAGGATGTTGGTGTTTCCCTTGTGTATGTTGAGGCATACTGCTACAGAGGTTGCTGTTACACTGACTGTCTTCACGTGCATTTGTTGTGGGATAGAAGGGTCGGGTGATGAGCGAAATCCAAAATCGTCTAGTTGCATCCAAACTGTCTATCGTATTCCGTGCTTCACCTCAGATGTGGAGTTCTTCATTATCTAGTTAACGACGAGAAGGGAGATGAAGGTGGAGAGTAGTCAGCTTTATCTGACTCCGATCGTCACATGGAATGAATCTGTCAGCTGTCCTCCATTCACGACTTTGTAGTGTAGTCCGTCGTATGAATTCCGTGTGATGGTGACGATCTTCTCAGATACTCACTCCATAGTTTCGGAGAGGTTTCCACAATATTCTCTTATCCATGGTGTCAAATGCTTTCTCATAGTGAAGGAAGTTGATGTATGTTGATGAGTCCCATTCAATTGACTGTTCAACGATGATCTTTAGTGTTACGATTTCGTCTGTGTATTACCAATCCTTATGGAATCCGGTCCGTTGATCTCGAAGTTGTGTTTACTGAATCTTTCATCCAGTTCAGTAACACTGTTGAAAACCTATCCTCGGTATCTTGATGGGACATCCTTCTCTCCATTCTGCCATTGGCACTTGTTCTTCCTACCAAATCTTTCTGAATAAACGTTGGGTATCTTTGCAGTTAATTCTATGTCTGACTTTAGTGCTTGGATTGGTATGTTGTAAGGTCCTACTGCTTTCCCGCTTTTCATTTTCCTGATGGCCATCCTGATTTCTGAGATCGTTGATGGAGCGACATCTATAGGTAGGTCTGTTTGCTGCTTCGATGCTCGATGGATTCAATGGAGCGGGTCTATTCAAGAGTCCTACACACCTATTCCTCTGTTCTTTAATTTCAGTGATTAATTTCCCTACTTTGTCTTTGACTGGTTTTTCTACTTTGCTGTATTTCCCCACCAGTTTCTTCGTTGTGTCACGTAGTTGTCTGATATCTCCTTCTGTTGCAGCTTTTTCCACTGTAGTTGCTAGCTGTTCCACATATTTCTGCTTGTCAGCTCTCATGCTCCACTTCACTTACTTGTTTGCTTCTTTGTATTAAGCTTGTACCTCGACTTTCTCTGTTCTTGTTTGACTGTTGTTAATTACTGTCTTCATTTTCTTCCTTTGTTGAATCTTGTCGCGGGTTCCGATAGAGATCCATTCCATATGATGATGCTCGTTGCCACCCAGAACCTACTTACGTTGAATTTGTTGCTTCTTTTTTTACCTTTCCAGTTGTTTTCCATAGTAATTTCTTTGTCCTCGAGTAGATCTTGTAAGACTTGTAACCTGTTTTTGAGAGTTTGTCAGCATGTCGAAGTAAAGCCTTATTGAACATTTTTAATGCTGTTTCTGTAGTTGTCCAGTACTTCTTTAGTTTCAGTTTCCTCTTGGCAAGGTCGGGTTGTTGACCCCATGCTCAACCCTCATCCTTTGTGTTGGCTTGGGACCAGCCATAACTCTAAAAGAATTAAAAGAGGAGATTTTTATGATCACAGAGTAAATATAATAGCTTTATACATATCAAATGTTCAAGATTTTCAACGTAAACTGTATATGACACGCAAATTTACCCTTATCCTAAAACCTTACCAGGAATAATTTTGTGATTCGTAAAATCCCTAAATCTTAATGAGGTTACATGATAATGGATGATAGATAAATTGGAAATATGATTTGGAATGAATATTTTCGACAAGTGATTGTTTTTCTCTCCTTACATCAATTGTATGAAAAGATTTTACTCTTCAACAAACACTGTTTAGTTCATAACAACTATTACAATTGCCAGCACACTCCAAACTTCGATATGGAGTAATGAAGGTTAATGTTTCAAATTACTAGATAGTTTATACAAAGTACAGATTACTAAATGACTGAACATAATGAAGAACAATGTACCTTGGCATAAGAAAAAATATTTTAAAATAAGTATTTTGTTAAAAAAAGTTCATGACTGACTGAATGCTTGGAATATCTGGAATTAAAAAAATAGTTGTAGGTTTCTGAGTAATGACGAAATGGTCCTAATTTAAACTAATGATAATAATACCACTGAGTTAAAAGGACAGTGAAACTATGAGTTCGAAGACAGGTCAGTAGGTTCATATGTCAGATAGAAAGCTCTGTGCTTGAGCTTTGAATAAATAAACCTCTTGTGATTGACATACGAAACAAATGTAAACGTATACCAAGTTATTGACTAATTTCTTAAATGTTATCAATATATAAAGAAGTTTTGCCTTAATTATAACCATTTTGTTGCAACTCAACAAAAACTGACACATTTAGACGTAACAGGAAGGCAGAGATAGTAAGTGTATGCGTTTATCGGAGGATATTGTGTCGCCTATAACCATTCTGTCGTCCCAAATAGGACGAAACGCGCGTCCTGGATTCCACTACTAGCCACTATCCATCTTTGCTTATGATGGATGTGAATTAAGGCTATATCGAGACAATACGCACAGTATGCACATATGCCAATAAGAGACTGACCAGTTGCAGTCCTAAACAGTCAGTCAGATACAATGTAGGACCAGGCACATATATGCATCGGTCCAAGTTGCCATACCTCGTTAGCACAACAAGATGAACACTGGATTCATAGAAGTAATTAATTTAGTGGTGGTAGTATATAAAGAAAGGTTGTATATAAGGATATAGTATAGGAAGGAAGACAGATATGAAGCAATTTTAATCTCAAGGTTTAAGGGAAGATAAAGAGTGTATACACCTACGCCATTGTGATTGATTCTGAGCCATGTCACCTAGAGTCTTCAGCCATTGGTTACGATAGTCACGTGGACCCCAACCAAGTGGTCTGCATCTGCCAACATGGCTCAGACTAGAAGTTAGTGACTTCAAACAAGTAATACCAAGTGGATTCATTCTGAAGTTTTGCCTTAATTATAACCATTTTGTTGCAACTCAACAAAAACTGACACATTTAGACGTAACAGGAAGGTAGAGATAATAAGTGAAAATTTATTCTACATTAAAAATTGATCAATAATTTTTTTTGAATAGACACATCTTTCATTCATACTGATTGATAGCCGGATTTGAAATCAATTAAACAGAGTACGATTTGTTACTAACTAATCAATAACTTGGTAAATCGACATAATGAATAAATCATAATTGATTCAACTATTATAAGTAACAAATGTAATTGATTCACTGAGTAAAATAATTGCACCTTCATAAAACACATATTACATATTTTAAAATAGATGTTAATCCATTAACATTGCATTAGGACTACAACACACTGACACGTAATTGTAAACGTGATAAAAATGGCTTTATTAAACACACTACGTTATCTGGAGTATCAAAACTAGATTTACTTATATATCCAATTGAGATTGATCAGTTGTTGTTTATAAAGCTCTGTAGTTCATAGAGTGATATCACATCATGTGTTTCTTAGGTATTTATTGGCGCTATTGTAATGAACGAAAACATAGGTGAGGATGACCAAATGTGTTTTTAAAAAATTTACAGTCATTTGATAAAATTTAAAAACCACACGTTCAATTCTTCATTTGCAAAATGTCCATTGATTGTCTCAGACTTTATTGTCTATTCATTTCCATACCCATTAATCTCTATTCTCATTTTCTTTTATTCGATCTCCCCAACCTTCTGCTGCCAGGTTTTCCACTCTCTATTGGTGCTACATACTACTTGAATCTGTTGATATAAGTAGCGTACATCACACTAGAAATGTTTATTCAAACTTACTTACCCTGTTACCTGTCGTCGAGGAGCATAGGCCTCACACCAGTATTCTCCATCCAACTCTATCCTGGCCAATCCTTTCCAGTTCTTTCCAGTCAACATTCATCCTTTCCATATCTGCTTCTATTTCCCGGTGTAATGTGTTCTTTGGCCTTCCTCTTTTCCGCTTCCCTTCCGGATTCCAAGTTAGGGATTGCCTTGTAATGCACATTGGTGATTTCATTAATGTATTTCCGATCCACTTCCAACGTATTTTCCTAATTTCATCTTCAGCTGGAAGTTGATTTGTTCTCTCTCATAAAATGTTGTTGCTGATAGTATCCGGCCAGTGAATGTTGAGTAATTTGCGTAGACAACTGTTTATAAATACTTGTACATTTTCGATGATGGTTGTAGTAGTTTTCTATGTTTCAGACTACCATGGAAAACCTGGAAGCACCGGACTGCCGTTTCGTCAAATTGTGGGACTCCTCAGCACCGCGCATCCACGACCTCGCCTCGCGAGATTCGAACCCAGGACCTACCAGTCTAACGCCAGAGCACTTAACCGATAGACCACTGAGCCAGCCGGCATCCAACGGTGTTAATATCTAACTTCAACCAATCCACGAAGTTTGAGCAACCGTTCACTAATTGTCTTCAATGAGTTGTTATCTCACAACAGACGCGGTTGAACTCAACTAGTCACTGCTTCCCACTAGAACTCCAGGACATGTATCTTGAAGTCAGTCACTAGTGAGCATATGATCATTACCAGAAGGGGGTTTTGTGGAGATTTTAGTGACTAATATCGTTGAGATCATGAGTCAATTGAAGCTGGTTTAACCACTAAACCACTGAGCCGGCATCCAACGGCGCACCAATGAGGAGTCCCACAGTAGGACGAAACGTCCAGTGCTTCCATGATATCAACTGTATAAAATAAATTCTTACCAATTGAAAATGTTAGTGGCTATTTGGACTCAGTATCTCAGTAAATAACGCAAAAGTTTTTGAAGCGAGAGATATTGGTTTTGAATTTCAGTGTAAATAACTGCACTCGGATATCAGTAAACTTGGTCAATTAGTTTCGAAATGAAGGGGATATGAGTCCTTAATTCCATTACTAGGCGTAAATTTATTTATTTAAACACATAAACATTGGTACAAGGAGGCACCGAATATACATGCGCCACATAAATCATTCGATTTGTGTGAGGGATGGGATATCACCTGAGGGCCCAAACCAGGTGGTTTTCTTAAAGGGGCCACTCCCAGAGCCTTTGACCTAAAGGTCTAACCCACCAGGCACTGGAGCAACGTAAAGAGATGAAGTCCCATGGTAGCCGGTGATCAACAATAGGTTCATACGCCATTTGTCTCCTTAGGACCCTGAAGTCCATTTGCACCATTGGCTTAGAATCAGGGTTTCTCAACTTCCCTAGATGGACTGAGGACTGGAAGAGTCCATTCTCCCTCTCAAGTGCTCTCATATGGTCACGACTATATACCCACTCTCAGGAAAGTCCTACTCACTGCTTTTTCGTGGTGAGGGTTATGTTTACGAGGCCAAGGGGATTAAAAGAGAATGTCGGGTCCTTAAACCGGGTTGGTTGGTTCGAAGGATCCACCAAGGGGAGTTAGAAAACCTTGATTCCAAACCAA
Organism: Schistosoma mansoni; assembly: GCF_000237925.1. Classification (NCBI taxonomy): domain Eukaryota; kingdom Metazoa; phylum Platyhelminthes; class Trematoda; order Strigeidida; family Schistosomatidae; genus Schistosoma; species Schistosoma mansoni. The sequence goes on along the minus strand of NW_017386028.1, from coordinate 1,107,663 downwards.
TGGTTTACATGAGCACCAGGATTCTGAGGGTACAAATGGCGTATTAACTTACTCCTTGTCATTTACTAAGGTGGGATCGAATCTCCTAACGTTGCTCCACTTCCTTGTGGATTAGACCTCTGGGTCAAAAGCTCAGGTAGTGGTCCTGTGTCCATCTGTGTCATTTTTGTCACTTCAACAGTATTCCAGCCCACATATAAATCGAATGATAACTACTTTGTGTAGTGCATATATCTTTGGTCTCTTTTTTATACCAATGTTTATGTGTTTGGCATATAAATGGTTGGCATATAAATCTAGAAATGAATTCTTACTTATTATCATTATTGATATCACAAGCCGAATCAGGTTAGATATTCGTTGAAAACCGGAAAGTACTGGATAGCTATTTCGTCCTAGCATGGGAATCCAAAGGACTGTACATTCTCAACCCTACACAGGGAATTCAATCCAGGACCTTAGGGCCAGTAAGCGGACACCTAACCGCTAGTTCACAGAGTCGAAATCTAGTAGCGTTTATGCCTAACTTCATTCGATTCACTATAGTGTGCGACATCTTCCATTGCCCTTTATGAGTAACCAACTCACATCCGACCTTGTTGAACTGTACTGACCAACGGTTCTTAGCAAAATACAAGAATCGCTACTTGAAATTAGTCACTAGTCATCACATAATAGTTATAAGCATATAGATTTGTGGAAATCATTGAACTCTTAATTACTTTCATTTAACTTCATTTTACTTCAGTTCATTTCAGATAAAGAAATAAAAACAAATAAACAAGTATAATGAGTTTCTTAGATTTAGCTATGAATTTGATGTATTTCCGATATTCACAATATCATGCTATCCAAGTTATGACCTTGAAATGACTTTTTTTTCAGACCAAAAAGTACAATTTTTTAGGGAAATGTAAATAAAACAATTGGATGTAATAAAGTTTTTATATGTTCTAATTGTTAACGTGAATGTGAAGAGGTGAAGATTCAAATGTTGAATCGAAATGATTTCAATATCTATATGATAATATGATCAGCATGATCATTTTAAGCTCTGTTTATCTGACTTATGGTTTTTGTTTCGCCCCTGAACTTTGATGAATAGAGAGACTACTAAGTAATTACTTAATTAATTAATTGATTGCGCTTGTTACCCGTCATGAAGGAGCATAGACCACCCATCAGCATTCACCATCAAACTCTGTCCTGGAAAATCCTTTCCTGTTGTTTCCAGTTGCCATTCATTCTTTTCATGTCTTCTAACAAATGTCGACGCAGTTTGTTCTTTGATCTTCTTTCTTACCTTTTCCTGTAAGGATTCCAAGTTAGCGCTCGTATCGTGATGCAGTTTGATTTCCTTAATGTGTGTCCTGTCCAATTTCAACATCTCTCCCTAATTTCCTCCTCAACTGGAATTTGGTTTGTTTTCTCTCTCTAAGTAGTCTGCTGCTAACAGTATCAGGCCAACGAATATTGAGTACCATACAACAAGAAAAACCTGGATAACAAAACTGATGAAAATTGACTTGATCTTCACTCTAGTTCACATATTTTTTTACCAGCATTGTTTTTTTCAGGTTACTAGCACTAGTAAAATCTATACTCTGTAAAGGAAGATGTTTATATTAGAAACAAAAAACAATTAATTTTACTTCTTATTCATTTTACAATCATTTCCTGGTGACGGTCAAAGTTAGGTGAGTGTTATCCCAATTGATGCATAATAAATTTAAACATTTCTTATAAGAAAAGGCAACTTGATTAACTCTTTTTTAGTAAGTTATTTTTAAATATATTTTTAATGGACACTAACCAAACAGTCATTTCATAACACACGTAATTGTAAGCAATTTTTAAGTCACTAATGGTTATGATAGATAGACATTAACTTATTGGTTAATTGATATCCAATACTACTAATTTGATGTATTCATATTTATCTATTGACAGGATATTTAAAGTGATGTATATCTATGTCCTCGTAGTTTACAATATCGTTTTGATCAGTTGTAGGTTTGAGGTGGGTGAATGAATCAGTTTTGATCTTCTGTATTCCATTCTTATTTTTGTTGAGCAATGTCAATCATTTTTCCGCTACGTAGTAGCAAGTAACTAGTCATTTACACAGTCATAACAAAGTAGCAGTACCCGTGTAGCAGATGCTACTCACAAGGTTGTTTATAAGGAGTGTTCATCCGAACGTCAGGTCAAAGTTGTCACAATTGTCAGGCGGAGTGAAGGGTTTCAGTGCGTTGAAAGCAGGGCATTAGAATTACATGTGGAGACCAGACGAGAAGATGGTTCAGACTGCAGAACATATAGAAAGATGCAAATAAAAGATTGAAGGCTATCTATATGTATTAAGTAAATACTTTGTGACTTCTCAGAGTGGATATACATATCTCCTTAGTATTGTCATGCTTTACACCAGTACTCTGTCTAGTTACTATTGTTGAGGCTTGTTTTTCAATAATATTGCTATCAAAATCTGTCATTAATCAAGAAAATGGGACGAAATGCGTGTCCTGGATTCCACTGTTAGTCACGATCCGATTTGAACAAAATAACCACAAGTTTTCCTATCACTTATGTATAAACAATGTCCTAGTAATGTTTCTACCGAGATTCATTGATTTTAATGCATTGTATTTTTGCAATTAACCTATATAGTTATATGAGTTATGGGAATGTATAATCGTTCATCAAGCTTTCTGTTGTTCTCATTAGAGATTTCAAAGGGTGAGAGTTTGTGTATGATAGGAATCGTTTAATTAGATACGCTTACGGCATCTGTTGACATATCATTAGTTCCATAAGTAAGAGCACACAATCCCTTGGTCTTAAACTAAAGGAAGTAATTCAATAAGTTAATGACTAGAACTAACAAGGTCTCTCAGGAAACACGATATTGACTGACCAAGTAGGAATTCGTGAAACGCCAAGTGCTGGTTGACCATCTTTGACAATGCGACTAATTGATTTAGTTCATTTCTGGGTTGAAGATTCTCACTTGACCACATTTCTTCAATAAAAACAAAGCATATACCCTACTTGAAATCATTCCCACTAAGAACTCAACTGTGTATGGAAAAAGAAATTCGAGAATATCCACAACCCATGGTACTATTACATATCATCAAATTAATGGTCACTATTGGAACTTAGGATATACATTTCATTTTATTTGTATAATGTCAATTAAATGGGTTTGAATTTCAATCGCTTTTAATGTTCTCACTAAAACTGTAACTTAAATTTCATTAGAGTTATTCATTACTGATCAACAATAATTGTAATCAATGAGAACATTGAAGGATCTGTTCATGAATCCCATGTGTATTTACAGTAGACAATTAGAATGATACTACAAATTCACACTAGAAATTTTCATTTAATTAATGTACTGATAGTTTGGAAAATTATATCAAGTCTTAAAACTCTACAAAAACGAGAAAGTAAGAAATAATTGATTATTAATTGAATATTTAACCAAGAAAAACATGAAGTTCAGCGGAGGGATCTCCTTTCAACGAATTTATTAACAAGCTGTAAAACTACTATTTTCTTAAGGAAATGTGAAAAAGGAATAAACAAGATAATATAATAGAAAGATTATAATGCTAGATTACGTAATACGAATAGTAACAATAGACTTAATAAGTTAGTAACGAATTCTAACGTAAATGTAGTAAGACGATTAAAATGTTTCTTTTTTTACAATTATTGTAGGTAATTAAAGGTGTTAGAGGTGCAGACGAGACTACAATTTATGGACGAGCCAATCAGAAGCTTTCAGGGGAGTTCAAGGTCGCGGCGCCAATTTCAGTACCCAATGCTCATGTACGGCCGGTTCACAGAGGATTTTAGAGACGTGACAATTAAGCGGCTACAATACATGGAACTACTAAGAATTTCCTTTATTTGCATTTGCGGTAATCAAATGACTTGTAGATCTTGTGCAGACTACCGTGTTGTTGTCCTTTGATGTGACATATGTTGGAGGAAGATGTCCGCTAGAACAGGAACTATTTTCGCTCGATCGAGATTGAGACAAAGGGAAATTATAATAATTGCTGCGAACGGTATAGTAAAAGCACCAGTAACATAGACTGCAATATTCGAAGATGTTACTGAAGCTTCAGCTGTCCAGTGGTATTAATGTTGTGGAGATATATGGGTAATAAAAATGACAAACCTACACAACCGGAGTACACACGAACAATATTGAAGCTATATAGTCGAGGCTGAGAGAGTTTTTGCGATCTTATCATTGCCCCAGAGACCGAGTATTACGGAGCCATATGGAAGAGTTCCTCTCCCTTATGCATTGCGATTTTAGAACCTTTGAACGTCTTTCTAACCTTGACAAGTTTTTGGACTATGTAAAAGAAGTGTGTCCACTTTAATTCTTTGGTTTTGTATAATCTATTTTTATTCCGTACTAACTGTTCCCTGATTGACTAATATTTCTCAAGGTCACTTAAGATTCGTTCAAAGGTCGTCCATAAATTATAGTCTCGCCGAGATGCGAAATAAATGAAGTGATATCATGAACAATTATGAATAAAATGATGAGAATGATATATATATATATATATATATATATATATATATACGATTGTACAGGTGAATAATAAATTCGTTGAAAAGCGATCATTTCGCTGAACTTCGTGTTATTAATTGAATATTCTCTAAAATATAAATCAATATATTAGTGATGTGTGGGCAAGAATGACAATGATTGGTTGTTTTGCTGAGTTAGACACTAGATAGGATGACATGTGTTTTATGTGTTATGTATTCCCCTATCCTTATTATTATTGATTGACTGTTCCTTGTTGTTGGATTGTGTCGGATTTCGATGTGGGAATATTTTGACGTACTAGTCAGGCTAATCTTGTGTTCTTGATCTAAGTTGTGTTGAAGTCCTGTAGAATAGACACTGGGTGGGAATCTAGTGTAGATATTCGTCTAAGGTAAATTAACGTCGTTCTCGAGTGGATTAACGTCCCACATACGTGTAAGAAGTGAAAGAACTGTTATAACAAGAAACCCTAACATTATAACAAATATCCTACGGTTTATAACAATTAGTAATACATCTTATACCTTATAGTAATAATGTTACTTTATTACTTCACTTCAATTATTAGACAATATCATTTGACTGTAATATAATCATTATGTGTTAAAGTGCATAAGCAATAATATTCAGACAACCTTGACTGACCGATATACAGAATAATATTGAAAAGTTCAAATGATATATTGTTTACAGTCCTTATTTTCTATTACTGAAAATAATAATAATAAATAATAACATATATCGTTAAACTTGTTTCCTTTCTATCATATTATCAGCTTAAGTGTAGATGGGTTAATTTGCAAAGTAAAATGTCATATAAGAACTCCAGTCATTTTTGGGCATCATAGAATTATCAAAGCATATATAACAGTACTATACTGACTATTTTCATCTATATATGTTACTATATATTCGATAGTAAAACTATGTCATCTGCTAAGTCAAGGTTGTCCAACTGTGTACAAGGTGGCCACTGTATTCCGTGCCATTCCTGACATGTAAGGGTCAACAACCAAAAGAAAAAGAAAAGACGAGAGAAGACAGACTCGTCTGACACCAGTCTTCAATTTGAACGCATCTTTGAGGGGTCCTCCAACAACGACTTTGCAACTTTGTCATTCGTACAGGTTCTATACGATTGTGACATTGTTCTCAGGTACTCCGTAGTGTCAATGAACACTCCACTAGGTCCGCCTGCCCACACTGTCGAACAATTTCTCATAATCAGAACAGTTGATGTTTAGTAATGAGTTCCATTGGACTGATTGTTGCGCAATGATCCGTGGTGTTGTAATTCGACTGGTACACGATTTATCCTTAAAAAATTCAGTTTATTGATCTCGAAGTTGGATGACCACTGAAACGTTCATTCGTCTCCCCAACACAGTTGAAAATTAGCCTGGCACTGGCAGCCGTGCGATGCCTCTGTAGTTTCCACACTTACTAAGGTCTCTTTTCTTCGGCATCTTAGTGGGATATCTCTCGTTTTAGTCTGTCGTTACCTGTTTTTCCTCCCAAATATTCCTGGTGAGAACGTGTAACAACTTATTCAGTTACTTCTATATATGACTTTAGTGCTCCAGTTGGTAATGTTGTCTGGTGCCAGTGCTTTCCCATTATTGACTTGTCTGATAGCAGTTCCAATGTTTTCTACTGCCAGTGTGGTAACATCTATAGGGAGGCTTATATGTACTACCACTACAAATTAGAAAAATAACTTAAAGTACTCAGAATTTTAGTGAATTTACAACCTTCTAGTCAAAACTTAGTTGTTTGAACTTGAAAGGAAGCGGTCGAAGTATAAAACAACATTTTAGGTCAGTGAAATATAAAATTTTCTATTCCAGATCTTAAGTCATGTTACGTGGTTGACACAACCTCATTGAATTATCTATTCTATTGTTTAACCAATCAACAAAAACTATGTAATCAATTTTCCATTGTAATTTTATCTTGCTTAAAGTTGCAAATTAAGGATAGTATTTTCCTGAAATATTAACTCTTTGCAGTCACATACCAGGCTTTATCTTCTATCATTTTGGGTCTCACTGAGGTGTAAGCTTCTGGAATCACCTAAAATATTGTATTATCAGATGAAGTCCGTTCCGATTGTTGTACTAATTTTGTTCGGTTATCAAACAACCCATACTCTTGAGAGCTGTAACTAGATTATTAAACTACCGAGATATTGTGTTGTTAATTTCTTTAAAAACAAAAACAGAAATTCGATCAGTTTATTGCTTGGAGATTCTATGGTGGGTAATTGTAGTGAAATAGGAATCTTGTTATCAATTCTATCATAATAATGATCACTGTGAGTGGTTTTATAATATACCGATATTGTAAAGTAACTTTTCGAACACTTTAAAACATCATCCTTATAGGAATTCAAACGCGAAAAGTTTTACATTGAACACTCAACAATGCTCAGTGGAGGTCTAACATTGATCGACTCGTTATTTCAATGCTCAAACATCTGGTATTTCTAAGTTAAAATCTTTAGCAACCTATTTAATACCGTTGGATGTTAGAAACAAGTAATTACTGTAGGCGATCACACGACAACTTCTCTTAGAAGTATCAGCGACTAGTCAATAACATCTACATTGATCAACACTGTGGAAGATTCAGTTGACTCACAAATTCGAGATCAACAGACCGGATTCCATAAGGATTGGTAATACACAGACGAAATCGTAACACTAAAGATCATCGTTGAACAGTCAATTGAATGGGACTCATCAACATACATCAACTTCCTTCACTATGAGAAAACATTTGACACCATGGATAAGAGAATATTGTGGAAACCTCTCCGAAACTATGGAGTGAGTATCTGAGAAGATCGCCACCATCACACGGAATTCATACGACGGACTACACTACAAAGTCGTGAATGGAGGACAGCTGACAGATTCATTCCATGTGACGATCGTAATGAGACAAGGCTGTCTACTCTCCACCTTCCTCTTCCTTCTCGTTGTTGACTAGATAATGAAGAACTCCACATCTGAGGTGAAGCACGGAATACGATAGACAGTTTGGATGCAACTAGACGATTTTGGATTTCGCTCATCACCCAACCCTTCTATCCCACAACAAATGCACGTGAAGACAGTCAGTGTAACAGCAACCTCTGTAGCAGTATGCCTCAACATACAAAAGGGAAACACCAACATCCTCAAATACAACACGGAGAACACTAACACAATCACAATTGATGAAGAAATTCTGGAATTGGTTGGATGTTTCACGTAACTGGTCAGCATCATCGATGAACAAGGAGGATCTGATGCAGATGGAAAGGCGAACATCGGCAACGCAACGGACACATTCCTACAATTGAACAACATATGCAACTCAAAACAACTGTCTGTAAACCAACATCAAATTCAGAATGTTCAGTACGAACATCAAGACAGTCAGTTCCATTGTATACAGCTGAAACTTCGAGAACTATCACAACCATCATCGAAGATGTACAAGTATTTCTAAACAATTGTCTTCGTAAGATACCTAATGTCTGTTGACAGGACACCATCAGCAACAACCCACTGTGTGAGAGATCAAACCAACTTCCAGTTGGAGAAGAAATTAGGAACAGATGTGTGGGGTTGGATTGGACATACATTATGGAAACCGTCGAACTGCATCATGAGGCGAGTGCTAACTTGAAATCGTGAAGGGAGAAGGGAAGGAAAAAGAACAAAGAACACAATGATTTGGAAATCGGGAGTAGATATGAAGAGGATGAATAGCAAATGGAATCAACAGGAGAAGATTGTCTAGGATAGAGTTTGATGGAGAATGCTGGTGAGTAGTCTATGCTCCTCAATGGGAGGTAACAGACTTAAGTGAGTAAATAAGTAGTGTACATTTAGGCTGGGGAATGTGAATCCAATGTTTGCATTTTCATCTTGAAAATTTTCGTCATACTCAGTTAATTAAGGAGTGAAACAGAGATCATGAAAACATCCTTGAGTTTACATTCCTTTAATTACTGCTACAAGGTATTTATTTATTTGTGATGGATAAAACCTTTTGTTATTTCAGTTTAGTAAAGGAAAATAAAGATTTTGTAGTTGAGATATCGATATTAATCATGGATAGGATAACAATTATATTGAGATTTTTTAGTGTCAGAAAAGGGTTGGAATCAGCGTTGTTGCTTTATGATACTCTCTGTTTTCGCCTTACGTTGTTATAACTCTCACATATGAAGACAACTTCTCCCTTCAATCAGAGTTTAACTGTCTCTCTTTCTTTATTGTTAGCTATTTTGTAGTGGAGTTCCTCCTTATTAGATGGTGTTGTTAACCCTGCCCTCAATACGTCTTTATCTGGGTCTGAGATCGACAGTTTCCTTGAAGGGGTTTCCAACGAAATTAAGATTTCTGATTGAACACCAGAAATCATGCTTTATAACCTTAAGCGATCTACAGGAATCAGTGTGAAGGTTTGCAATGTTGATTAGTAATTCAGCCAGATGCTTCAAAATGTATTGAATTATGTCGAGAATAAACATAACTCAAACAATCATAGGAACTTGACGAGTAATGAACAGATCTCAAGTCTTCACTCCAACCTCTCACTAGTAAACATCTATAATTTAGTTATAATGATTCACCTTGAAAATAGCTTTCTACATTAATTGAAATCAACTACAGAACCATTAAAGACTGATAGAAAACAGTTTAACTGTTGTACTTCTGTCTAAGATTAAAGTCAACCATTAAAGATGAACTAAATGGCTGAATGATATTTTGGTCACTATGAAATCATTCTTGTATGTACGATTGGAAAGTTTCAGGATCAAGCAGTCATACAGTGGTGTCATTTGTTACTGGGTGATTGGAAATGGTCGGTAGGATGACCATTGGATTCTATTGATGTCCCATCTTGTATTCAATAGTTCCATAGATGATATCAGTTCATGGTGAAAAATATCTATACTTTAGTCCACTGTCCACAAAGCTCCTTATCATTTAAACGAAATGCATTGATCGACCAGTTTTCCCACGTTAAGTTAAACTATGAAATATCACTTACTTTCCGTATTGTAGGTCATGCTTGGACATTAAAAATGATTGGTTTAAAGTTATGGTCAGTGTAGTTGACAACAATTCACTTCACCTAATTTTCATTTGAGGTCATTTTGACAACGAGATTTTGCTGTAGATATGTTTAGCTTAAACGTTTTATCTAGATCATTAACAATCATTTGTGTAACATTCGTCTCTATAGCTTTAAATTTTACTCTCACATCTTGCGTTTGTGACTATAAGTTTATCTTTATACTTCTTTCTGAAAAAAAATAAACAAACCTTGAAAACATGTGATCATGTTCGTTTAACGTGACGTCTGGGATTTTTGTATTGACATAACATGAAAATGACAAGTGGATCATGTGATAATTTGACTTGTCATTCTTTGAACAACAATAGGATTCACAGACGAACTGAAATAATTTCTTTATTTGGCTGTATATTAGCTATAATTACTTACTTACTTACTTACGCCTGTTACTCCGAATGGAGCATAGGCCGCCGACCACCATTCTCCAACCCACTCAGTCCTGGACCTTCCTTCCTAGTTCTATCCAGTTACTGTTCATTCTTCTCATGTCTGTCTCCATTTCTCGGCCTTATGTGTTCTTTGATCTTCCTCTCCTCCTTTGACCTTCAGGATTACACGTGAGGGCTTGCCTTGTGACGCAGTTGGATGATTCCCTAAATGTGTATCCTATACACTTCCAGAGCTTCTCCTTGATTTATTTCTCCACTGGAGGGAATCTGATTTGTTCTCTCCCACAGTAGCTTGTTGCTGATAGTGTCTGGCCAACGCAGCCAAAGTATCTTGCGTAGACAACTGTTAATAAACACCTGAATCTTCTGGATGATGGTTTTCGTAGTTCTCCAGGTTTCCATCCTATACAGCAGAATCGTCTTTACATTTGTATTGAAAATTCTGACTTTGACGTTGATTGACAATTGTTTTAAGTTCCAGATGTTCTTCAGTTGTAAATATGCTACTCTTGCTTTGCCGATCCTCGTCCTCACATCTGCATCAGATTCACCGTGTTCATCAATGATGCTCCCCTGATATGTAATGGTTTTCACATCCTCCAAATCTTCTCCGTTAAGTGTGATTTGATTGGTGCATGCTGTATTGTGTCGGAGAATCTTGATTTTACCTTTGTGTATATTGTGACATACTGTTGCTGAGGTTGCTGCTACACTGGTCGTTTTCTCCTGCATTTGTTGTTGCGTGTGTGATAGAAAAGCCAGATCACCTGCGAAGTCTAGATTGTCCATCTGCATCCTGGCTGTCCACTGTATCCTGTGCTTCCCTCCAGATGTTGACGTCTTCATGATCCGATCGATCACTAGGATAAAGAGAAAGGGTGAGAGTAAGCAACCTTGCCTGACACCGGTCTTTGCCTCAAACTAGTCTGTCAACCGTCCTCCATGCACGATTTTGCAGTTAAATCCATCATATTCCGTATGATATTGACTATCTTCTCAGGCACGCCATAGTGTCGAAGAAGCCTCCATAGTGTTGTCCTGTCCATACTATCAAATGCTTTCTCGTAGTCAATGAAGTTGATGTAGAGTGAGAAATTCCATTCAATTGATTGTTCCACAATGATCCGTAGAGTTGCAATTTGGTCTGTACACGATCGATCCTTACGGAATCCAGCTTGTTGATCTCGAAGTTGTGCGTCCACGGAGTCCTTCATTCTGTTTAACAATACCTTGTTGAAGACTTTTCCTGGTATTGAGAGAAAAGTGATGCCTGTGTGGTTATCACACTTGCCGAGATCGCCTTTCTTTGGTATCTTGATCAGAAGTTCCTCTTTCCAGTCTGTCAGGGGCACTTGTTCTTCATCCCAAACCTTATTGAAGAGAATGTGGAGTATCTTTGCAGTTGCTGATACATCTGCTTTCAGTGCCTCTGTTGGAATGTTGTCTGATCCTCCTGCTTTGCCGCTGTTGATTTGTCTGATGGCCATGCTGATCTTTTCAATTGTTGGTGGGCTAACATCGATTGGGAGGTGCTGCTTCGATGTTTGATGGGTTCAGTGGAGCTGGTCGATTCTAGAGTTCTTTGAAGTGTTCTACCCACCTGTTCCGTTGTTTCTCAATGTTGATGATTACCTTGTCTTCCTTTCTTTTCACTGCTCATTCTGGTTAACGGTAATTTCCAGCGAGTTTTTTTGTTGTATCATACAGTTGTGTGATGTTTCCTTCTCTTGCAGCCTTCTCCGCTGTCATTGCTAAATCTTCCACATGTTTACGTTTGTCTACTCTGGCGCTCCTCTTCACTAGGTTTGCAAATCTCTCACCATATTCTTTCCTTTCTCCCAGTCCATGTCGTCTCATGACGTCTTCATATCCGGTGTTGTCCATTCTAACCATGGCATTCAAATAACTTATCAGAATGGTCAGGTCCCTTGTTGGGCACTTGTCGACGATCGACTGCAGCTTATCGTAGAATTGGTCTTTAGCCTCTTCATCGTAGTCGTTGGTAGGCGCATAGCATTGGATGACATTTATTGTAATGCCCTCTCTCTTCGTTTTGAAGGAGGCTTTGATGATCCTTGGTCCATGAGATTCCCATTCTATAAGTGCACTTTGTGCTTGTCTGGACAGCATCAATACAACTCCTTGTGTATGTGAGGAATTTTCTTCTTCATGGTCGGAGTATAACAGAAGCTCTCCTAAAGCTAGTCGTTGTTGTCCAACCTGCGTCCAATGTGTTTCACTGATCCGAAGCACCTCCAGGTTGTATTTCCTCATTTCTGCAGCAATTTGGAAGACTCTCTCGGTCTTCCACACTGTCCAGACGTTCCATGTACCTATAAAAATTGTTGTTCTAATTGTTAGAAGGAGCATCGGCCTCGTGAACTCCGAAGGAACTTGGCTTTCATCATGAGACGTCATATTTCTTCCTTCTACTCCCAGGGCAGATTTTAAGTGGTTTGAATGATTTTTTCTGGTTAGCGTTTTTTTAGCGAGTTAGTTTACTACGGGATGGGGTCGCTAACCCCATGCCCAACCCTCCTCCTTTACCCGGTTTTGTGTCCAGCGGTAGCCCTCGAAGGGGTTGCAGGCGGAATTATTAGCTATAATTAGCCTAGTTTTACTAATTTTATCAGAATAATAAATTTTTCTGCATACAGAGGTTCTATGAGATACGATTTATGATGTTAACTTCTATAAAGCTAAGTCATTTCATGACGTGTCAAACCTTTGTAATTTTAGAAACTGAGTGAATATCAATTTGATCCCCTGTACCCCTGACATGTCCAGCTATTGAGTTGGCGGGAATTATTTTTTTGTTTATCTATAAATTTTTGACGATATGTTCAGAAAACTTGGTTAAAGTTCTTGTCAAAGGTTTTTTAATGTGCTTCACACTATAAGTGCGCGTTAAATTAGGTAATGAAAGTATATAATCTGTCAAATTTGGCTAAAGATATTGAACACACTATATCATCAGCTTATGTCAGTCTATCTACACGACGATATTCATTTAAGGCTCTTTTAATTCCCCTCTCGACTTTCCTTATCTTTCATCTATCTGGAATATGAAATAGATAGAAACTTTTGTTTAGTTCTGTTGATTAGTTATTTTTCATACCTCATGATAAATGTGGTTCTACTCGCTCATGATTGTTTCTCAGATTGGGTCGCTTTGTGAGCTTTAATTCCTCTCTTTACTGAAATTTTTCCTAAACAGCCCGTATTTATAACCAATAGGACTATTACAGGTACTGTCTATTTTCTGTACCATTCACGTAAACGGTCCATTCAGTTTATTGGTTTTCTATATTCTAATAACTGTTGTGTTGTTATTCTGTGTGCAACTGTAACGGGGTTAACTGTCTTCAATTAACAATCAAGTTTATCACCTATACTAACTTAATAATATAGAAGATTTGTAAGTAAACAGTCTTTATATCTTTTGTTCTTACTCTATCTTAACTGTACTTTGTTTCATAAAGGCAGTGCTCAGTTTCCTGTTATAAATTGTTGACCTTCGATCTCAGGATAGAAATAAAAAGTAGTTCTTTTCATGACCTCATTGATCAATATGTCTTAAAATCATCAAACATTTCTCCTTATCTAACCTCTCACTATTTTACCGCGCCGGTCAATCTATTTGTATTTGAAACTATATTATCCATAACATTAATTCTTCTCTCAGGAAATCACCCTTCATATCCTTTAGACTTTCTCATCTTCTCCTGTAATATTCAGTTATTTATTCTGTCAATGGTCAATTCTATAAACAATTTTGAAAAATTCACTTACTTTTATTGCATCTAATTAATAGAAGTTCATTTGACATCATTAGACTCAATCAGTACGTAACGAAAGTATAGGCATCATTTTCTAAAACATTATAATTTTCGGATACGAGTAGCAATAAAGTGCGGGATGTAAATTTCGTTCATTTTACAACTCATGTGCTTGATATACTTGCTTTCAAATTTTGATATTTGCACTGCAAGTCTAACTGGCTGACTATTTGTTAAAGCGTCAATACTCTATTTACTAAACCACTGATTTTAGATATTCATTGTTCAATAAGCATGAAGTTATGTGTGAAGCTTTGTATTCAGGGCAGTATTTGATCGATTTCCATTTGGATATGTGCTTCTTGAGTGGATAGTTTTAGGTGTTAGAAACTTACATCAATAAGTAATATCGTAGCAACAGCTCGGACTGCCCATAAGTCAGAACTGATTAACCAAACAGAGACCTGAATGTCAGCGTCAAGAAAATACGAATTCTTACGAATTGACCATAATTATTTTACGGTATAAACAGCAGGATATTGTTCATAATATAAGCAAATTTACATTGATCTACAACAATAATTCTAATGAAATTTTTAAAGCGGAAGAAATGCAGTTGGGTATGTGCCAACTGATTAGTTGAAACATGTGAAAACAACAGCCATCTTGGTTAAGTGATTTACGTAATATAATTATTCGTATTCTCTTGTCAAGTAGTAATGAAATATCAATTTTATTATATTATGTGATAAATATGGGCAAATTTAACAAATTTAAGATTACTTCACTATCTTTTAAAGATTAGTAAACATATGCCGTATAAATAGTGGTAGTTTCATTTGGTGCACTGCAGTTAAACAGTTATTAGGATTATCTTCGAAGCAAACATTCCAAATTAACTAAATGACCAGTGATTCTCCATTTCAGATAATTTGAATTGAAGGATATTTCTTTGATCCCTGTTTCGATCCTTACTTAACTGAGTATGACGAAAATTTTCAAGATGAAAATGCAAACATTGGATTCACATTCCCCAGTCTAAATGTACACTACTTATTTACTCACTTAAGTCTGTTACCTCCCATTGAGGAGCATAGACTACTCACCAGCATTCTCCATCAAACTCTATCCTAGACAATCCTCTCCTGTTGATTCCATTTGCTATTCATCCTCTTCATATCTACTCCCGATTTCCAAATCATTGTGTTCTTTGTTCTTTTTCCTTCCCTTCTCCCTTCACGATTTCAAGTTAGTGCACGCCTCATGATGTAGTTCGACGGTTTCCATAATGTATGTCCAATCCAACCCCACACATCTGTTCCTAATTTCTTCTCCAACTGGAAGTTGGTTTGATCTCTCACACAGTGGGTTGTTGCTGATGGTGTCCTGTCAACAGACATTAGGTATCTTACGAAGACAATTGTTTAGAAATACTTGTACATCTTCGATGATGGTTGTGATAGTTCTCGAAGTTTCAGCTGTATACAATGGAACTGACTGTCTTGATGTTCGTACTGAACATTCTGAATTTGATGTTGGTTTACAGACAGTTGTTTTGAGTTGCATATGTTGTTCAATTGTAGGAATGTGTCCGTTGCGTTGCCGATGTTCGCCTTTCCATCTGCATCAGATCCTCCTTGTTCATCGATGATGCTGACCAGTTACGTGAAACATCCAACCAATTCCAGAATTTCTTCATCAATTGTGATTGTGTTAGTGTTCTCCGTGTTGTATTTGAGGATGTTGGTGTTTCCCTTTTGTATGTTGAGGCATACTGCTACAGAGGTTGCTGTTACACTGACTGTCTTCACGTGCATTTGTTGTGGGATAGAAGGGTTGGGTGATGAGCGAAATCCAAAATCGTCTAGTTGCATCCAAACTGTCTATCGTATTCCGTGCTTCACCTCAGATGTGGAGTTCTTCATTATCTAGTCAACAACGAGAAGGAAGAGGAAGGTGGAGAGTAGACAGCCTTGTCTCATTACGATCGTCACATGGAATGAATCTGTCAGCTGTCCTCCATTCACGACTTTGTAGTGTAGTCCGTCGTATGAATTCCGTGTGATGGTGGCGATCTTCTCAGATACTCACTCCATAGTTTCGGAGAGGTTTCCACAATATTCTCTTATCCATGGTGTCAAATGTTTTCTCATAGTGAAGGAAGTTGATGTATGTTGATGAGTCCCATTCAATTGACTGTTCAACGATGATCTTTAGTGTTACGATTTCGTCTGTGTATTACCAATCCTTATGGAATCCGGTCTGTTGATCTCGAATTTGTGAGTCAACTGAATCTTCCACAGTGTTGATCAACACTCTGTTGAGAACGTTTCCTGATACTGATGATAGTTTGATGTCCGTGTAGTTCATTTAATTGTTGAGATCTCCCTTCTTTGTTATCTTGATGAGATATCCCTCTTTCCAGTCTATTGTCGCTTGTTTGTTGCAAGACATAAACATATTTGTTTAATTAAAAAAATGATGTATTGGTAATATCCTATTGAGTGGAAAAATTCAGATGTTTCTTGACTCACTTTAAGCCACTACTTCAGAGAATAAATGAACAAAATAAATTAACCCAAGTTTGAAGGAACAAAGCAAGAATATTTGGTGCGATCACTCAAAAACAGGTCTGACCAAGTCCATGTCATTCAGGTCAAGGTGACTTTAGTGAGGTATGTTTGTATTTTTGTGGGTATGTATGTTAAAAGATGAGGAAAATGTGACATTTCTGGTGCTAAAGTATAGAGTTGAATTTATGTGTACGATAATGTTGTGAGATGTGAATAGAATCAGACTTAGTAGCCCGGATAGATGTTCCTAGTAGAATGAGCATTGAGGCCTTCTTTTCTATTGGGGGTAGTAGGATTATGTATTAGATGGAAAACTTCAGCTACTCTCCTTTCTTCGTAGTTGGGAAAGCCTTTTTGTATTGTTTTGATGTTTTTAACATCGACTTGATGGTTATTGAAAATGGCACAGACTGCTATTATCGATTTTATTTAGAGTCTTTCTAGTTCTATGGAGCTATTATATGGTTTCTTTATGTACCTAGGATGTTATTTTACTCCAGTCAAGATTTCACGATATGACTCTTCAATATAGAATGCATCACAATCGACAAATCCTAATTTGGAGACACTGTTCTTTTTTGACATAAAGGGACATTTTCTTTTTAAGCGAACTAAAGTATTTTGAAAGGTGTTCGTTATTTTGTATTATACTTAAATTCTTTGCTGTTTTGAGATAGACTGTGGAGGTTCCAACGAAAATATTTGGGATGTGACATCGACCTTTTGAATTTTACTGTAACGAAAGCCCAATTTTATTGAAAAGAATATTCTTCGTTCATATATTTGTGTTTCAATTTTTATATGATAATTTGACTTGAGTCATAAGATGTGAACTACCAAGAGATTGGATTGGTTTGAGCTGACCTTGAAAGTTGAAATTTCCAGCTTGACCTCATATGTGTGAATATTAAAGTAGCTCCTGATTTAAAGGGATCTAACCGCCAATTCTTATTTCATTGGAGAGTGAGTGACCAACAAATTCGATGTCATACATTGGTTTATAACATTCAATCATGTTTATCTTTATGATATTTTGTTAAACCTATTCTATTGGGCAACTGCCTTTTTCTTGATATCCGTTCATTCTCTGTTTTATATCAATAATTCGTTCTTATGAACATTTATCACTTAGTCACACCTTACCTTTAAATATTACAGTCGATCAATAGTTTATCCACCACTCTAATAATTCAAAATAATCTTTCAGTGAAAATTGTACAATTTTGATTCATAACATCCTCAACCCAGGTTATGATCAATATTGTCTTCTTAGCTTCTACTTAAACCATGATACTTCAATTTATAAGTAGATTGATACTGTTACTGAACTTTAACGGATTAAACTTGAGATTATCGGGTTATATATCTGTTTAAATACAAACTATCCTTCAAATTGATTACCTAACATTCATATTGATTTAATTCGCGTACAAATCTATGGTTAATGTCGAAGTCAACTTTTTCATCTAGTTGCTAAATCCCATACAGTATCTAACATACTTTACTTTGTTTCTTTGTTCATTGTTCGTCATCTTTCTGAATAATATAATACACAAACGTAACTTATTACAAATATGTTTATCATTATCATTATTATTATTAATAAAGTCATGTGTCTACAACATTCTTCGACCTTGTCCATAAGTATAGATTAGGATTAAATGTGATTGGTAGTCAGCTGATCAATTTACCATTCGCTCAATCCGTTTCCCTTTTTTTGTTTATTATGATGAAATTTTTTAAAGTTTCAGATTCAATTTGATATTTATTGATTGGTTAAAAATCAATAATAACACATGACTTATTAAATGATAAGGATAGTAATAAAAAGATAGAGCAACAATTTTTATTTTACTCAAACCATCCATGTGTTTGAATGACTACTTATTTGATCATAGTCATATGAAATAAGATGTTTAAGTTGCTAGTTGGATAAGGAAGAGTGTTCCTTTTGATGACGATTAGGTATGAGATCTACTATAGAGCCCTTTTCCCATTTGAGACTAATCAATTAAATTCACTGGTATGTAGATAATGTGTTGCTCTTCTCACTGATGATTCTACTCAACCTCATCCATTTTATAAGTAAAAGCGTTATCCATTAGACTAAGTGCTAAGTGAGAACTGCATTTCCCGATGTATAAACGCCTCCAGAACTATCTTAGTCTACCTTCATTAAAATATGACATTATATTAAAGTGAACTAATCATAGTTTAGAGGTGGTTTTTGTCACAGACTGATCCACCTGCAAATAAACCTACCTCCACAAAATCTTTTCATCAATAATAATGTGAGGACAGTATATCAATTTCTAGATATAACGAACAGTTATTCGATGGGTTTAAAAACAAAACCAAATTTCCATATAAGTAAGTTGCAGAATTCTGGTAAATTTAAAAGCAATGTATCTATTCTTATATTAATAGAAAAATCATTACAAAGCAAAGATCAATACTCAGTTCGGTTTTTTTCAATTTCTATTCAGCATAAATGACTAGGACTACAAACTATCTTTGTGTATGATGGATGATAAGGTCAGTGTTAGGTGATTGAATGTAATATTCATGAAGCCATGAACCTAAGATTTTTATTAGTTGAGACTTGTCAGGAGTGTGTCTCTTCAGTGTTTAGGAAATTGATGTTTTCCATTGAATCCAACCTTACATTAAGTTAATATGTGAACCTATTCTCTAACTTTTAATAGATCCCATGTTCAAGATAAGTTAACTCATTTAATATAATTCAATGTGTTCTCTAAATTAATGTACTTCGATCTTAAAAAGACGGAAAAACTTGCTTTTATTTAGGTTAGACATTCAAGATAAGTCTTAAGCTAAGATCACTACAAATATAATTTTACATCGAATAACTTCCCATGGTTGTTCGATTTATGCCGATTAATGGTGTTAATCCATTTTTTAGACAGTAATATTTAAGAAAACCATTACATAAGCTTAAACAACGGATTGTTTCCAATCTGGTTTAGATATTTATTTTATACAAATCATGTGAACATTATATTAACTACCAATTCAATCGAGTTGTTAAAAAAGGACGTTCAAAAAATATTGATTAGTTTATAAATTGAAAATAATCAAGGAATAGTGTGTCGTAGAATGTAGTTTTTCACTTTAGTTTGTACTTTTTAGGTGATCAGTAAAATTTAGAATCCATGTTACAATCAGTTCATTAATGTGTAAAGAAGACTTTGGTGTAGTCGTTCTATAAGATATAAGCAACGATAATGCGTAGAAATAAGTCAGCTATTTGATAAGCTTATGAACGTTCTGGGGCGAATTGTTTAAACTAACGTCAGCTTGAGGATTTTTTGTGGAGATTTTTAGTAATTTTTTATATATAGTTGAGAGCACTACGTCTTTACAACCCTTTTAAAATAAAAATCAAACAATACACAATGAAATCAACCCAACAAAAAATGCAATTATCCCATTAAAATTTATTTTGAATTTCATTTTTGTGTGATTCTTAACTAAAGAAACATTTTACTGAATCTACAATATATAACGCACCGAGTCGGTATAATAAAGAAACTTAGGAAACAAAGAAACTTTAAAGACTTCGGGAAAGAAGCGACAACACTTTTCCCGGCAAACCAATATTTAAGATGTCGAATCGCGTTTCTGGTATGACGAAAAATCTTTGAATAACATTAAACACTCAGATAAATATAATTTTAAAAGCTACTTCTTCAGCTATTCAAATATCATAAAGAACAATGGATCAATTGCACATTTGAATTTCCAAGAACGTTACTATAAATCCCACTGAAACATACCCCAGTAAACATTGTTTGTGGCTATCACCATATCTTGACATCGACGGATGATGACAGACGAGAAAGGTCATTTACATATAAGAGGAATAACAATAGC